>NC_064824.1:44043940-44346970 GCF_024166365.1 Elephas maximus indicus
GAAACCCTGAGAGTATAGCCCCAGACACCTTTATAGCTCAATAATGAAGTCGCTCCTGAGATTCATCCTTCAGCCAAAGATTAGACAGGCCCATAAAACAAAATGAGACTAAAGGGGCACACGAGCCCAGGGGCAAGGACAAGAAGGAAGGAGGGGACAGGGAAACAGGTAAGGGGGAACCCAAGGTCAAAAAGGGGAGAGTGTTGACATGTCATGGGGTTGGCAACCAATGTCACAAAACAATATGTGTATTAATTGTTTAATGAGAAACTTGTTTGCTCTGTAAACCTTCATCTAAAGTACGATTGAAAAAAAAAAAAGATTATAGCCAAAAAAACCCTATGGAAAGATTCTATTCTGTAGCACATGGGGTCACTATGAGTAGGAATCAACTCAATGGCAATGGATTTGCTTTTGTTTGGGGGAGAACACTAACAAAATTTAGGGGTCATCTTCAAAATAAGTGATATGAGACCCAAGTTCTGCCCTTTTCCACCTATACGTCCTAAGTCAGGGGTTACAAACTCAGATACCTACAGGAGTCAAGTGGGTAATATGGGTGACTAAGGGGTCTGGATGACAAACCTAGCTACCTAGACAGCTTATGCCCTGTCTAAAGTGGGCAAATGCTACTCAGCTTCAGTGTTTGTTGTCATGAAGGAACACGCGCTTTGTGTTTCCTCTGGGTTAGTTTTACTATTTTCTACAAAATTCTACATACAAGTCCCAGATTCTTGCATAGGAATTTCTGAAGATCACATCACATATGAAAAAATCTGAATCCCCAAATCTAGAAGCAAAGTCCTCCGTCAAATGACTCTCTCATACATCTCTAACCTTACTTATTTTTAATCTCCAATTGGATTTCTGACTTTTTTCAAATATACTTACTTTCCGAATCTGCACCTGACTTGACAGTTCCCCTCTCTTCCTTTTACTTGTGTTAGTCTCCCCAGATGGAATGGGATCCCCATTTCCATCTAATTCACCAATCCATTCCTTCCCTTCCTCCCTACTTCCCTCTTGTGTGATTATAACCCTAACTACTCACTTCTCTTGTCACTTTCTCCCAAGATATTCCAAATGTTCCATTCCTTCTGCTCAAGTCTAACTCCACTGCCCTCAAAAATACAAGTCACTACCTAAAACTAACAAATTATTTCTTCTGTCTTTAAGATGCATCATCAACATTGTTACATAAAGAAGAATTACTGGAGTAAGCACAGCAAAGCTCTATTACAATCTGCCCTTAATTTATAATGCCACAAATTCAGTCATATCCTTCATGTATGTGTGATATGTAATACGTTTTTTCTCTGATGCAACTATCATCCGTAATGTGTTTACATTCTTATCTCTAAACATTAGTGACCTAGCAACAGTCTACTATTTGTCTGCATCAACCATGTAACCATGATACTGCTTGGTTAGGAAAGAAATAATAACAAAGAAAAAAAAAGCAGAAACCTAAAGTATCACAGAGATATCAAAACATAGTTTTCCTAATTCTTGCACCTTATACCTCTGGGAATGTCTGCCCTCAAGAAGGCTAGAGGAGACTTTAAGAGAAAAAGATAATAAATTTCAAAATACCACGCAGGCAAAATTAAAACCAAGTGATGACATTTAAATCCCCTTATTCTTCAAATATGTCATCATCAAAATGGCTACAAACATTTGTCTAGCAACTTGTTAAAGAAATACAGCCACTCAGGCTAAATGCTAAATCAAATAAAATTTAATATCCCTCTGAAATCACTGTAATTTCAAAGTAAATGTAAATAGAAAAACCATAAGTTACATTGATTAATTCGAGCACATCCAATTTTTTAAGGGAAGGTTTTGCTTACAAGAGGTTCAAAATAAACCACTTTTATCTTAAAGTCATGAATTAACAGACATATAATGTATAATTGATTTTTTAAACAGCAGAGTTTCAAAACTTAGATTCTGTTTTTGAGTATAACTTAATATTACTGAAAATATAAAATAAACATGGAAATGTTCTTTTAGTCTTAAGGAAACTGTTCTTAAAGCTCATAAAACGCCTCTCATTTATTTTCTGTTGGTATTTTTTAAAACTCTCACATTTTCAGACTTCTAATTCTGTCCAAGCCCAAGAAGCAAGAGCACCGGACTTGTCATAGGCGTTTCTCTTCTAAGGAAAAAATAAGATGTGTTCAATGGGGTGGTGGCGGGGGACACAAATGAGCTTGACAATATTAGGAGCTTTCCAGATTTCTCAAAACATTCCACCCCTATTTTTCAGAATAGTAGATTAAGGTACTTAGGCAATTATATCATTTTCTTTGATGATTTCTAATAACTTTATTAAGCTCTCCATGGTACAGCAAGATAAGTTTTCTCCTCCCCAAGAGGGAAACATTATTAATGCGGCATATTGAAACAAGATACTAGAAGGACTGAGTTGATCTGTTTTGTGACAAGACTTCTAAGTAAGCCTGGTATATAAATGTTTACCCAAACACTTTAAGTATGCTTCAGATCACTTTGGGGGTTTCCAAGACAACGAGGATGTTTCAGTGATACTCAAAATTGGGGCAAGCTAAGCACTCTAGTGTAAATAAGGGGTCTGTAGAACAGTTCCTTGAGGAGCGTTGCTAAGGAAAGTCAGGGCAACACCATAGAATGGGCTGCAGCTTAGGCTTCCTAGCCTCACATTACAAGCAGTTTGAGGAAAAGATGCCTTATTCTAACATATTCTGACTCATGGTGACCCCAGGTGTGGTGTATCAGCTAAGGGCTCAGCTACTAACCAAAATGTTGGTGGTTCAATCCACCTAGAGGCACTTTGGAAGAAAGGCCTAGTGATCTACTTCCAAAAGATCACAGTCATTGGAAACCTTATGGAGCACAATTTTACTCTGACACATACCACACAGGCCACCATGAATCAGAATTGAAGCCACAGGCAAGTGGTTTTAACTCTGACACATGTGTTTGCATGCTTAGGCCTAATCAAGAGTCTACAGAGCAGTATCTCTCAAAGGCTGGCCCTCAACCATCTGGATCTCAATCACCTGCAATACTTGTTACAAAGTAGATTCTGGGGTCTTATCCCAAATCTATGAAATCAGGTGGCATGGGACCCAGGAATCACCATTTTCAAAAACTCCCTAGGGAAACAAGATATCCATGAGGATAAAATGATCAGCCTCAGCATTTTGGGAAACCTGGGTTTGAAACACAGTTCTCTGATTCAAGTAGGAATAATAACAGTGCCTGCCTCACAGGTCTATGGTGAGGATTGACTTAAATGAGATTATATATGTGAAGCATGAAGATCAGGTTCTCAATAAATGGTACTGTTAATATTCGACATCAGCATTCTCAGCACTCATGTTATGACCACAGATTGGGAGTCCCTGGTCCACAACAGGGACAACCAGAATTCTGAGAAAGGCATTGAGTGCCTGAGTTTTCTGCCCACTGCTGCACATGCGGAAGCCTCCCCACAACAGCACTATTCAATTTTATCTTCGCAAACCAAGGCTCGATTTGACATGAATCAGGGCACTAATACATTTACAGGTGCATTACAAGTGATGGACTTCTGTGCTTCTGTGAATTAGGAAACAGGGCCCATTTACATAATGTTTAGAAAGCTCACAAACTTTGTATTTTGTCTAAAATAATTGTGATTCTCCAAGGTTTTCCCGACAGTGCCAATTTGGCCGGAGCTGCTTGCTTGGGTTGCCAGCATGCATCCAGATTTCTCTGTCTAATCTTTGGCAGAATCCACTAACTCCAGTTTCAGGACCAAGTAACTGGCGGAAACCCAATAGCCTAAGTACACACTCCTGCCAAATCAACACTGGCCCAGGGAAAGCCTTCAAGAATGTGAAACAAAAGAGAGTTCAGTCTTTACCCTCAATGCAGAACTCAAATGAGTTGACCACCATGCACTTGGTGGAGAGGGATGTCTTCTGTCCTCCAGTCCATGTGAGCCATGACCAAAGATGCCGTAAGAGGCAGCATGGAGACATAGTGCAAGACCTTCCATCATTCCCTGTACATCAGATATAAAAAAAAAGGAGGCAGGGGGTGAAGTTGAGTCAATTGGTTTCTGTCATACAAAAATAACACCCCAGCGATCGGTTAAGCATTTATCATTCTTAGCCATATATTCAGGGATTATGTAGATGGCAGAAAGTGAAGTGTGCACTCTTGGTTATCTACATAATTGATCAGTACTTACAGTCTAACTAACCAGTTTAAGTCCTAAATTATCTCTGTGCTATCTACCTTGATCAATAGACCATAAAATTGCCAAATCCCCACTTCACTTCATAATATATGCTAATAAATATAACCTGCTAATAAATATAAAAGTGACAATACAGCCAGTAAACTTCACAAACCCAAGCATAATTATTTTATATTGTCATTTTCAAGCATCAGAATACTAAAGATACAGACATTGAGCTATACTAGTCATATTGGGGAATTATCTTGATCCAGCTACTCACAATGTATTCGGGAGAAGTAAAATCTAAAGAGAGCACCTCTAAACCTGGAACTCAGTTACAATTAGAATACGAAAGTTATTCTTTGTCCTTTTCCCAAAATGAATGAGTTATTTAATGAGAAACATGGAGAAATGATATTATTTCTTTCTCTTTCATCACAATTCAAGCAGTTTGGCAATGCATTAACAGCTTCTATCCAAAGGTTTTGTTCTACGGCTATTTTCAACAACTGCCCTGAAAAGTCACATTTGCTCTATCAGCCCCAATCGTCTCAGATTGGACAAATTACGTTATCTTGTAACAGGCTTAATAATGTTTTCTTCTGCACGTATTCTCAGAACCCTGCTGATGCAGAAAAAGGTTTTTGAAGCACAAGGAAAAAATGTTGAGTGTAAATAAATGGTATTTTACACATACAACAAATTAAATTAAAAAAATAAAGTGCTGTAAATATTAGCGGGTAGATGTGCATATTGCATATTTTTAAATTCATGCGGATTATTTAATGAGCAAAGCTGGAAACGTTAGTGGTATTTGGTTCACATCTTTGGGATATAAGACATGAGATGCCCTCTGCCCTATCTGCTCACAAAAGCTTATTGTGTGAAGCCAGACACAGCATGTTAAAGTGATTGGAAACACCTGTAGCTAATTACCCTGTGGGGCATCAGCAGAATTAGTTCTTGGAAATGCAAGATTTAGTCAACTTTTTTTGTTTGCCACAATGCCAAGTAACTATCTGGACTAATTTTAGCACAGCCTTGGCCAGATAACAATATGCATTTAAAAACCTGAAGTGTCCGAGTGTCTGAAGTAACCAAGTTGCCCAGCTGCTTTGACATCATCTTAACTCAAATGCAATATGCGTATTCTCAATCACTTTATTTTGGATTCACTTTTATATATGAAACATGGTCATCGTTCCATGAACACAATTTCAGAGGAAAGACTGCTATAAATATGATGTGATAATGACTGGAATGTTTGAGAAGGATAGGAGGAGAAAAGAAAGCAAGTGCAAACTCTTGTAAAATGTAAAACAAACTGTGAACTAGGAATTGGCATGTCATCATTTTTAAACCAAACCTAATTAGTAAGTTCTGTCCTTTGAAACAATGTTGCAAGCTTTTTCTTAAATAAATATTTGATTCAGGTTTTGAAAGATTAATGCTTAAAACTTTTGCTGTGGCAATAAATTCAGCTTTGAAAATTTGAAAGAATGATACGGGATAAGAGCAACAGATTAGATAGATAGACTGATGGGAGAGAAAAAGAAAGAAGAAGAGACTTAATATGTTTCAGTTAAAAAAAAACACAGCTTTTAATTCTGGATCTATGTTAATTATAATTTAAACCTCTTCTTCAAAAATGGATTTTAAATTCTTACGGTAAAACCATTCAATATGAAAAAAAATTTTTTTAAATGATGAAGAAGAAAATAAATCAATCTCCTAAAATACTTACCATGAATTAGTCTTAAGTTTCCTGGAAGCAAAAGCAAAAAAAAAAAAAAATTACAATATGCTATATACTTGTATTTATTACAATAAAAGAAAATAGTTCTGTAAGAGATAAAGCTTTTTTCCTGAAGCCAAATTTAAAGGTGATTTATCATATTAGCTCCTATGTAAGGCATAGTCAAAAAATGAAACATGAAATTTATGATTATTTTGCAGTGAATTAGGAAAAATTCTTTATATCACCACTTCTTATATTGAGCTTCAGGAAAGCAGGGGACACAACAATTAAACAAAACTCACGGAATTTATATCAATATACTCTATAGTAAGCCAAACCAAGATGTGGCTGTTAGGAATATCCATGATCAAACTTCATCTCCACTAATTACTAGCTATATAATACTGTACATGTTTGCTTCAATTCCCAGAGCCTGTTTCACCATTTGTGAAATGGAGTAATATCTACGATATTAATATAATGCCTCCTCTGATGATTAAATGAGATAAAATATCTAAAGCACCTAGCCTTTTACCTGGTAGAAAATAAAAACTTAACATAAAACTTCTGGTAAAATCTAAATGAAAAATAAAATTTAGAAAATATTAACAGGTAGATGGATAGAGGGTTGCTTCTTCTTGAATATCAATTCTCTCAGTTAGAACCTATAAAATTGTCTGTTTAGGTTAAACCCAATAAATGCCTAAAGCATCAATATTCTGTTTGGCTATTTGAAAGCAAAATATTTGTCTTTCTTTATCTAATATATACGTATTATATTACACGATTACCCCTGAACTCAATGCCTGAGATTTGGCATTGAGTTTAGGGGTAATGAACACTTTAGGCCTTTATCCTTAAAAAAAAAAAAAAGAAAAGAAAACTCAAGACCTTAGCTCAGTTTTCTACAATTACATCAAACTTCACCTAATAATAAATTGATTCCCTACTTCCTTTGTAGGGTCTCACTTGGGGAGCCTTCATAGGATGACAGGAGGGCCTTGTCAGTATAGGCTTTAGGTATACATAACATCATCACAATTCCTGGGAATGGAGACCAGGATAAAATCTCAATTCTGTAAACATGGGTTATGGAAGGTGAAATGTTGATATGAATGAGTTGCCAAGTGGAAGTTTGTGCAAAATTGGACAATACAATTTATTAATTTCAGTGTCAGTAATTAGTACCCACCACAAGGGTAAGAGTGAACTAGATATGGGCCATCTATACTGAAAGAAAATGTCCTCTCCATTCTCAAAAAGTATAAAATCCCAAAGCGAAAACAACAGCTTAGAAGAAGCAAGATACGGTGGAAAGATTTGAACTGCAGAGAAAAAGGAAACTGTGTTTTCGTCTCAACTTAGCTGTTTTCTAGATTTCTGACCAAGTTAGAGCCTCAGTTTCTCTGAACTTGTTTCTTCTTTTGTATCTTTCAGTTTACTGCAAAAATTAAAGACGACATATGCAAAGTACCTAGTGAAGTCCTAACACATAGAAGACACTCCGTAAAGATACCTCAAAGATGCAGAAACTGACAATTTTGACCAAGAATGGGCAAACAAAGAAAATGACTTTGGACAATTTAAGTAAGATAAAATATTAGCAGTTAAGTCAAATTTCTCAGGTTTTCCACTATAGACAAGGTATCTTCAGCCTGCCTCCTATTTCTGTGACGCCTCACAGTGCTGGGGATATTTAGTGATATAGACAAGTATATGGACTCCAAGACTCTGAACCTTGCATCAGAATCTGAGATTTTTTTAGTTGATTATGATACACAGGTGGTCCCTGACTTACGACACATTTGTGTTAGAACAAACCGCACTTATGACCGTCCTTTCTTTTTGTACACCTTATTTTTAGTAGCATGTACTACGAACAATGTTGCAGCACATAATTTGCTGGTATCATCATTCTCATGCCAATCCCCCGAAACTAATAAAGATCAGGTTTATAAAGATACTGATAATAAAGGAAAATAACAATGAAAAGTTAAAAAAAAAAAAAAAAGCATTAAACTTACGTCAGAACCAGCTTACAAAAAAGTTGTCGAATGGAACCCCATCATAAGCTGGGGACTACCTGTACTGTTCCTTTCTGTTTAGTAAACTAAAATAAATGGAACCAGGTAGACTGATCTTCACATAAGGGGAACCAGTTACATTAATACATTAAAAATTTGGGGAAGTCTTGAAGATAAAGAAACCTATTTAAAATCCCATAACCTCCAAAGTAATATGATCACAGAACCCATTCTGAAGTAACACCTGTTCCAGCAGAAATGATTTTCTATTGGAGCACATTTGGGAAAATGCTGCTCTGAGGACGAAGAAGCATGTGGAGTGTAGAAGAACAATTATGGCCCATGAATTTTATCAAATGTTCAAATGTATAGTTATATATAATATATGTATAACAGGTAAGGATTAGGGCTGAAAGGTACAAAAAGCATCCTAGATAGCAAACTATCTTTCCTGATTATCTTCCATCAAGTACAACATTCTTATGAATTTGACCCAGTATTCAGCCATGTAGCTGAGACTCATTCATACTCCTGAGTGGTGACAGTATCCTAAACCCATTGCCATCAGGTCAATTCCAACTTATAGCAGCCCTATAGACAGTATCCTAGCTATCAGTAACTCAGCCCAAACCTATAACACAAGTTTTCCTGAAAGATACAGCGAACACTAGCACTACTAATGCAACAGAGCCCCAGAGCCACATAGACGAAAAAGTCCATTTAAAAGATGAAAAAAAAAAAAAAAAAAAAAACTAACCTAGTGCAATGGGAAAGGCACTAGGTTGTTACAGTAATTCTCGAAGTGTGGTCACTAGGAACCTATTAGAAATCCAAATTCTCAGGACCCCACTGCAGACCCACTGAATCAGAAACTCCAGGAATGGGGCTCAACAATTTGTGTTTTAACACACCCTCCAGGTGATGTATGCAAAAGCTGAAAAATAAAAAAAGAAGACTGAAGAAGAATTGACACATTTGACTTGTTGTGTTGGCAAAGAATATTGACTATACTGTGGACTGCCAGATGAACAAACAAATCAGTATTGAAGAAAGTACATCTAGAATGCTCCTTAGAAGTGAGGATGGTGAGACCTCATCTTGCCTACTTTGTATATCATCAGGAAAAACCAATCACTAGAAAAGCATATCATGCTTTGTAAAGTAGAAGGAGGGGGGGCGGGTCAGGGAAAACAAGGAAAACCCTCCGTGAGTGGGATTGACACAATAGTTGCAACAATGGGCTCAGGAATACCTATAATTGTGAGAATGGCGCAGGACTGGGCAATGTTTTGTTGTGTTACACATAAGGTTGCCATGAGTCACAGCTGACTCAATGGCAGCTAACAACAACAACCAGGTTGCACCCAAAGTTTGAAAATACTGATCTGAGTCAGAAGCACTTAAACTGACAAATAGTATAGAATTATAAAAAAAACTTGCAAGGTGGTTCACTTTGAAAAAAAAAAAAATTTCTGAATAGCAGTTTTTTTAATTATTAAAAAGATATATGCAATCTAAAACAATGCCAAGAATTAACCAACAAAAGATAATAGAAGACACAGTTACACATGTACCACCAGGATTTGGAATGCCAGTAACCTTATTTTTAGTAAAACAAGTAAATACAGATACCTAAATCCATGCTCTTAAGTCTTTATTAGAGTGGAGGGAGACAGTATTTGGCAGCATGTTAAGAAGCAGGAGCCAATAATCAAAAAGAATCCACAAAAATAGATGCCTACATAAGGCGCTTGAGGAAAAAGAGATGGGCCGAGGAAGAAAACAGCATCCACTCTCTTCATAGCCTGGGTTATAAGCTAAACATCACTAACACCTCATTAAGAGTTAGCTCATGGCATCAGGGGCTTTCCCAAAAGACTGTTTTTATTTTTTCAATCCAGGAAGCTGTTAGTATCCTAAGAATTGTATAATGAATTTCCCATGTACAGAAAACAATTTCCGTAGCCTCCATGAACACAGGATGAGTGGGGTTAATTGGGGGCTTTCACTGAAAACACAGGGTAAGAGATACTCAATGCTTATTTGATAAAAAGTAGTAGGGGAAAAATCAACGTCAATGTTGTCTATATGTCTTCATCCAGTCTTTTCTTCTTTGGCTTTAATCCTAAGAGATTTCTCTGAAGCATTAGACCTAGAGAAAAAATTGACATGGGCTCACAGCACAAAAGAACAAACCTGGCAGGCTTCTAAAAAAAAAAAAAAAAAAAAAAAAGGTAAAGCAGTCCTAAAATAGTTCTATGCCTATAAGCCTCCTGCAAGTTTGATTGCCAAGGGAATTGCCCCCATTGGCATTCACTTCCAATGACCTACCAGCAAGAACACAGTGGTGGAAACTTGCCTGCCTGACTATAGCTAAAGAGGTGGTTTCCATCCAGGGCATCTGCTGCATTGTTAAGCAAAAGCAGATGTAGAGGCACGTTTAGACGGACTGGGGTTATTTATATTCACAGCGGAATGTCCCTATATTGGGGCCTTAACACAGTACAGGAAACCTTCTTGTGACTCTATGCCTAAAATCCCACTTATTCACATAGATGAGTGAGGAATCACTTTTACCAAAAAAGTTATGCCCAAATTCAGAACACTATGATAAATAAGATCCAAAGGCAGAAGTATAAGCTATTGCATAGCACAAATGGTTAAGCACTGGGACTATTAACTGAAAGGTCAGCAGTTCAAATCCACCCAGAGGCACTTCAGAAGACAGGCCTCGTGATCTCTTTTTGAAAGGTCACAGCTTTGAAATCACTATGAAGTAATTCTATTCTGCACACATGGAGTCACCATGAGTTGGTGTCAACTTGACAGCAACTAACAATATTTCCCGACAGCAGCATTTTTCACTTGTTTTATGTTAACACTGCATGCTGAAAAAGTACTTTGTCCTATTTTAAGTATTTTCCCTATAAGCTTTACCCAAAAATCCTCCTTAGACTCTCCTCTCTAAGAAATTGGGTCAATGAAGGGGAATGAAATATTAAAAGCACTTTAAGAAGAAAGGAAGTAATGGCCCAAGTTCAACAAAAGGTAGTAAAAAACACAAAATCACAAGAGAAGAAGAAACAATAAAAAAGCAAAACATGAAGAGAAAAATCTCTCCTATGGAAACCACAATAATGCAAATAATTGATAGTTTTCAGACTATGGTGTTAAATATGTTTAAAGAAAGCAAAAAGCACACAGAAAACAAACTATCAGAGATCAGGAAACAAATGGAGGAACAAAATGAGAGGCTCGACAAAGAAATTGAAAATATCAAAAAACAAGGAGAACTATTAGAATTGAAGAATAAAACATCTGGATTAGAAAAATCAAGAGAAACAATACAACAATAGAGTGTAATGGACAGAAGATAGAATAAGTGAACTACAAGACAAAATAACTGAACTTACCAAGTCTCAAGAGAAACAAGACAAAAGAGCAAAGAAAAGAGAACAAACCCAAAAGGAAATGTGGGATTCAATTAAGAAATCTAACATGAGAATTACTGGACTCCCAGACCACCACACAACAATAAAGGCCTAAAAAAAATTTTCTAAGAGATAATCAGAGAATTTCCCAGACCTGAACAGAGAACCAAGCCTGCAAATACAGGAAGTACATGAACCCCAATTAGAGGAAACAAAAAGATCAACTTCGTGCCATATCTTAATAAAATTCTTGAAAACCAAAGACAGGGAGAGAATTCTGAAAGCAGCAAGAAAAGAAAGCAATATTATGGGTTTTTCATAAGAATCAGTGTGGATTTCTCCCCAGAAATCCTACAGGCCAGAAGACAATGGTCCAACTTATATAAAATACTGAGCCAAAGCAATTGTCAACCAAGAATTGTTTACCCAGCAAAGTTGTTATTCAAAAATGAGGGGGAAATCAAGACATTCCCAAAGAAACAGAAGTTCTGGGAATTTGCCACTACCAGACCAACTTTGCAAGTATTATTCAAGGGAGTACTCCAAATGGAAAGACAGGAGCATTAAGAAATAAGTACAAAGTAAACTTATCAAATATAGGTTGTATTTTGATATTAATGGAGACACACCAACAGAAATAGGAGAGGGAGGAGCATATCCGGAATAGGTTTATTACGTTAAGGTTGTATGTTAACCATTGTTCATATGTTAAACATTGTAATTGTAAATTGTGTAATGTAACATATGTGGTAGCCACTAAGAAATCACCAATAAGAAACATTCGGAAGACAAGAAGGAAGATAATAAAAAGGCTCCATCACAAGAAAGCACCTAAATACAAACAAAAAAAGAAAAATCAGAATAATAAAACAAAGAAGATATGAAACACTCAAAAAACAAATAGCAAAATGAGTGAGGTAGATATACCCTTTTCAGTAATAACGTTAAATGTAAATGGCCTAAACACCCCATGCAAAGACAGAGAGTGGCAGAATGGATAAAAAAAAAAAAAACAGGATCCATTCTTTTGTTGTCTGTAATAAACATGCCTTAGACATAAGGACATAAACAAACTAAAAATAAAAGGATGGAGAAAAATGTTTCAGTAAACAAAAAAGAGCAGGGGTGACCATACTGATGTCAGATAAAATATACTTTAATCAAAATTTATTACAAGAGGTAAAGAAGGGCACTACATAATAATAAAAGGGCCAATTCAGCAAGAAGACATAACAATTATAAATATATATGCACCCAACAGCAATGCACCAAAATACATGAAGCAAATACTGACTAAAATAAAAGAAGAAATAGACAATGCCACAATTATAGTAGGGGACTTCAACACACCACTTTCAATTATAGACAGCCCATAAAAAATCACTAAGGACATTTAGAACTTAGATAAAACTATAAGCCAAGTGGACCAAATGGACATATATAGAACACTCTACCCAATATCAGAACAACACACATTCTTCATTAGCACATAGGGATCATTTTTCAGAATAGACCATATGCCAGAACACAAAACAAGTCTCAACAAATTTTAAAACATTGAAATTACACCAAGAATCTTCTCTGATCATAATGGTATGAAGCTAGAAATCAACAACAGGATAAGTAAGGAAAATAAAATAAATATGTGGAAAAATAAAGATCAGGACAGAAATAAATGGAATTGAAAATAGAAAAATAATTGAACGAATTAAAACCAGAAGTTGGTACTTAGAAAGGATCAATAAAATAGACAAAGCACTGGCTAGATTCACACAAGAAAAAAAACGGAAGAGACAAATAATCAAATTAAGAAATGAAATTGGTGACATTACAACTGATCCAACAGAGATAAAGAAGATCGTAACTGATTATTATGAAAAATTTTACTCCAACAAAGTTGAAAACCTAGGTGAAATGAACAAATCCCTAAAAACACACTACTCACCCAAACTAACACAGAGGTAGGTAATTTAAACAGACCCATTACAAAAGAAGACATCAAAAAACTGCCAACAACAACAACAAAAGCCCAAGACCATATGGCTACACTGGAGAATACTACCAAACGTTCAAAGAAGAACTGACACCAATCCTACTCAATCTCTTCAAAAACATAGAAGAGGAAGGAACGCTACTGCACTCTTTCTATGAAGCCATCATAACTGATACCTAAACCAGGAAAAGACTTCACTAAAAAAGAATATTACAAACCAATACCCTTTAGGAACATAGATTCAAAAATTTTTAACAAAATTCTAGCCAACAGACTTTAGCAACATATAAAAAAAAAAAAATCATACACCATGATCAAGTGGGATTCATAGCAGGATTACAAGTGTGATTCAACATTAGAAAATCAATCAATGTAATCTACCACATAAATAAAACAAAGTAAAAGAATCACATGATGATATCAATTGATGAAGAAAAGGCATTTGATAAAATTCGACACACTTTCCTGATTAAAAAATCTCAACAAAACAGAAATAAAAGGGAAATTTATCAATATAATTAGAGGCATATATGTAAAGCCAACCCCCAACATTACACTAAACTAAGAAAGGCTGAGAGCCTTCACTTTGAGAACGGGAACAAGACAAGGATGTTCATTATCACCACTTTTATTCAACATTGTACTGGAAGTCCTAGCCAGAGCAGTAAGACAAGAAAGAGAAATAAAAGGTATCCAAACTGGAAAGGAAAAAGTAAAACTGTATCTCTTTGTAGATGACATGATCCTATACATACAAAACCCTAAAGATTCCACAAGAAAACTGCTGAAACTAACAGAAAAATTTAGCAACATTTCATGGTACAAGATCAACACACAAAAATCAGTTTGGTTCCTCTATGCTAACAAAGATTACTCCGAAAGAGGAATCAAGAAAACAATACCACTTACAATAGCCTCCAAATCGATAAAATACCTAGGAATTAACTTAACCAGGTACATAAAAGACTTAAAATTATAAACACTACTACAAGAGACAAAAAGAGACAGAAATGGAAAGACATCTGGTGCTCATGGATTGGATGGCTTAACACAGGCATACTTTGTTTTATTGCACTTCACTTTACTTTGTTTCACTGATAATGTGTTTTTTACAAATTGAAAGATTGTGACAACCCTGCACTGAGCAAGTCTGTTGGTGCCATTTTTCCAACAGCATGTGCTCACTTCATGTCTCTGTGGCGTATTTTGGTAATTCTCACAATATTTCAAACTTTTTAATTATTATTATATTTGTTATGGTGACCTGTAATTGGTGGTCTGTGATCAGGGACTTTGATGTTACTATTGTAATTATTTTGGGGTGCCATGAACTGCCTTCATATAAGATTGTGAACTTAATTCATAAATGTTACATGTGTTCCGATTGCTCCACCATCCAGCTGTTCCCCCATCTCTCTCCCTCTCCTAGGGCTTCCCTATTCCCTGAGGCATGACAATATTGAAATTAGGCCAATTAATAATCCTACAACAGCCCCTAAGTGTTCAAGAGAAAGAAAGAATCACACGTCTCTCATTGTAACTCAAAAGCTAGAAATGATGAAGCTTAGTAAGGAAGGCATGTTGAAAGCTGAGATAGGCCAAAAGCTAGGCCTCTTGTGCCAAACAGATAGCCAAGCTGTGAAGGCAAAGGAAAAGATCTTGAAGGAAATTAATAATGCTACTTCACTGAATACATAAATGACAAGAAAGTGAAACAGGCTTATTGCTGATATGGAGAAAGTTTTAGTGGTCTGGATAGAAGATTGAACCAGCCACAACATTCTATTAAGTCAAAGCCTAATCCAGAGCAAGGCCCTAATTCTCAATTCTATAAAGACTGAGAGTGGCGAGGAAGTTATAGAAGAAAATCTGAAGTCAGCAGAGGTTGGTTAATGTGGTTTAAGGAAAGAAGCTGTCTCCATAATACAAAATTGCACGGTGACGCAGCAAGTGATGACGTAGAAGCTACAGCAAGTTTTCCAGAAGATCTGGCTACAATAATTGATGAATTTGGCTACACTAAACAACAGGTTCTCAATGCAGACAAAACACCCTTATATTGGAAGAAGAGGCCATCTAGGACTTTCATAGCTAGAGAGGAGAAGTCAACGCCTGGCTTCAAAGCTTCAAGGACAGGCTGACTCTCCTGTTATGGGCTAATGAGCTGGTGACTTTAAGTTGAAGCCAATGCTCATTTATCATTCCAAAAATCCTAGGGCCCTTAAGAATTATGCTCAAGCTATTCTGCTTGTGCTCTATAAATGGAACAACAAAGCCTGGATGACAGCACATCTGTTTACGCAATGGTTTACTGAATATTTTAAGCCCACTGTTGAGACATACTGCTCAGAAAAAAAGATTCCTCTCAAAATGCTGTTGCTCACTGACAATGTACTTGGTCACCCAAAAGCTCTGATGGAGATCTACAAGGGGATTAATGTTGTTTTCATACCTGCTAACAAAACATCCATTCTGCAGCCCATGGATCAAGGAGTAATTTTAATTTTCAAGTTTTATTATCTAAGAAATACATTTCACAAGTCTGTAGCATTCATAGATAGTGATTCCTCTGATGGATCTGGGCAAAGTAAATTGAAAGCCTTCTGGAAAGGATTCATCGTTCTAGATGTCATTACAAACATTTGTGATTCATGGGAGGAGGTAAAAATATCAAAATTAACAGGACTTTGGAAGAAATTGATTCCAACCTTCTTGGATGACTCTGAGGGGTTCAAGACTTCAGTAGAGGAAGTAACTGCAGATGTGGTACAAACAGCAAGAGAACTAGAGTTAGAAATGGAGCCTGAAGTTGTGACTGAATTGCTGCAATCTCATGATAAAAATTTCATGGATGAGGAATTGTTTCTTATGGGTAAGCAAAGAAAGTGGTTTCTTGAGATGGAATCTACTCCTGGTAAAGATGCTGTGAACACTGCTGAAATGACAACAAAGGATTTAGAATATTACATAAACTTAGTCAATAAAGCAACCACAGGATTTGAGAGGATTGGTTCCAATTTTGAAAGAAATTCTGCTGTGGGTAAAATGCTATCAAACAGCATCACATGCTACAGAGATATCTTTCACGAAAGGAAGAGTCAACCAATGTGGCAAGCTTCACTGTTGTCTTATTTTGAAGAAATTGCCACAGCCACCCCAACCTTCAGCAACTACCACCCTGATCATGCAGCAGCCGTCAACATCAAGGCAAGGGGATAAATATTGTATGATCCCTCTTTTATAAGAAGACAAAAATAGATAAATATAGGGAGATGAATGTTCATTGATGGTTACTGGGGCAGAGGGGAGTATGCTTTGTACAGCACAAAACCAAAAACCCACTGCTGTCGAGTTGATTCCAACTCATAGCTCCCCTATAGGACAGAGTAGAACTGCCCCATAGAGTTTCCAAAGAGTGCTTGGCAGATTCAAACTGCCAACCTCTTGGTCAGCAGCCACAGCACTTAGCCACTACGCCACCAGGGTTTCCGCTTTATACAGTAGAGACTAATTATTTTTGGCGATGAGAAAAGTGGCACCGTTTGTGGATGTAATGAGCACAGCACAACCCAAGTTTGAGCACATGTGGATGGGTATAGGCAAACTGGCATACGGGTAGGTACAGATGCTTACATAGGCGAGAACAGGTAGAAGTATCTAAAATTCAAATACAAAAATCAGCCCCACTGCGGTTGTATTAATTCATACTCATAGCAGCCCCATTGGCAGAATAGAACTGCCCCATAGTATTTCTAAGGCTGTAAATCTTTACAGAAGCTGACTGTCACATTTTTCTCCCACAGAGCAGCTGGTAGGTTTGAACCACCACCATTTCAGTCAGCAACTGAGCACTTTAACCACTATACTACCAGTGGTCCTTAGAAGTATCTAAAAAACAAATCAAACCCATTGTGGTCAAGTCTATTCCAAAACTCAAAGACCCTATAGGACAGAGTAGAATTGCCCCATAAGGTTTCCAAGGAACAGCTGGTAGATTCGAACTGCCTGACCTTTTGGTTAGCAGCTGTAGCTCTTAACCACTGCGCCACCAGGGCTTGAGAAATATAGGTATATGTAAATACAAACAAGTGGGTGCAGACACAATATATTCATTGAAGACACAAATAAGGATACTCCAAAGACATAACCAAATACCTTCAAACATTATTTTTCTGAGTTTGAAAGCTTATGACCCTATGGTTTCATGGGACAACTCAGTCAACTGGCATAACATAAAGTTCACAAAAATCATGATCTGCATCCTAGTGAAGTGAGTAGCATCTGGGATATTAAAAGCTTGCAAGTGGTCATCTAAGACACAACTACAGGTCTCGGTTCACCAGGAGTAACCAGAAGTGCAGAAAAGAAACGAGTCTACAAGAGTCACAACCTGATCTACCCTGAAACCAGAAAAGCTAGCTGGTGCCCAACTACAACCACTGACTGTTCTGATTGGAGCCATAATAGCTGGTCCCAGGTAGAATGGGAGAAAAATATGAAGCAGGACTCAAACTCTTGTTAAAAAAAAAAAAAAAAGACAAACTGGAAAAGTACAGAACAGATGACCCCTTGAGACTATCACCCTGAGACACTTTTTAAACCTAGAACTGAGTCTATCCCCTGAGATCAACTTTTAGCAAAATAGCGGAGTGGCACACAAAATAAAGGATATTACCCGTAAAATTAGTGCCCTACTTAAAAACCACCAGTATGAGACCAAAAGTCAACAATTACTCAAAAGGAAAGATGAGAAAGGGGACAGGGGATCTAGAATACTGAAAAGGGAAAAAGCAGAACACAATTAAAGAAAATGTTGACACGTTGTGATAAATGTAATTAACGTCACTGAACAATTTGTGTGGAAATTGTCAAATGGGAACCTAACTTGCTGTGTAAACTTTCAAAAAAAAACGCAATAAAATATTATTTACAAAAAAAAAGAGGAAAGGAAGCATAGTTATACATATTAATGTGATAATCATTTTATTATATCTATTATTGGTTACTGTAAATGCAGATAAATATATCTGCAAGAATGACACCTAAATCTTACCTGAAATTTTATTTTACATATGTTTATATTAGTGTGTATCCAGTTATTGGAAAAGATATTGAAATTTCACGAGGGCTAATGAGCATATAACCAGCTCTGGTGGTGCGGTTGTTAAGCACTCAACTGCTAACTTAAATGTTGGCAGTTCACAACCACCATCTACTTCACAGGGGAAAGATACAGTAGTCTGCTTCTGTAAGGGTTACAGCCTAGGAAACCCTATGGGGCAGTTGTATTCTGTCCTATAGGGTTGCTATGAGTCAGAATTGACTCGAAGGCAACAGGTTTTGGTACAATGAGCATATCTTATTGGTGATAAGCATATATAATTGCTTTTTATCTATTTGTAGTATCCATGCTTGCCATCATCATAACTACTCCATTCAAAGAAATTTACAGAGAAAATGATTGAAGCAAACTCCCTCACTTGGTTATTTTTCTGTGGAAATGTGAGTTTTGCTACATACAGAGTTCCCAAGGATGGTTTTCCTCCTGAGTAGCTTACTCTCTCATTTTCTTCACCTTAGAAGTTTTAAATTTATCTGAGAAGTGGGTAGAAGGGAAATAAAATATTCAAGCAATGATCTCCAAAGACAAGATGCCCTTTTCCACCACTGTGCCTTTGCCATGTTCTTAGTTATTTTCATTAGGGATTGCCTTCTCCAATTTCTTTGACTAATAGAAATCATCCTCACTCTTTAAGGCCCAGTCCTCTTTGGAACTACAGTCTACTTTGTATGATGGTAATATGTGTATAGAATTATTGTCATTGTGTTAGGTGCCATAGAGTCTGTTCCAACTCATAGCGATCCTACATACAACAGAATGAAACACTGCTCAGTCCTGGGCCATCCTCACAATTGTTGATATGTTTGAGAACACTGTTGTAGCCACTGTATCAATCCATCTCGTTGAGGGTCTTTCTCTTTTTCCCTGACCCTCTATTTTACTAAGCATGATGTCCTTCTCCATTGACTGGACCCTCCTGGTAATAAGTCCAAAGTACCTGAGATGAGGTCTCGCCATACTTGTTTCTAAGGAGCATTCTGTCTGTACTTCTTCCAAGACATATTTGTTTATTCTTTTGTCACAGAACTATTACCCCAACTAAATTATGAATACCCATGGGGCAAGGAACATATCTTAGTCTTCTTTTGGGGAGAGGTGAGTGAATCTTCTGAAGTAACCCACAGAAAGCTATTGAGGAGAGCCAACACTGTGTACAAGGGGGAGAGCTGTTTGTGTTTGCTTAACCTTCCTTGGATCCTAATGCTAATGAGATAGTTTGTGATGATTCTATAATGTTTTATTCCTCAGGAATCTCAGAAAATTAAGGCTGTAAAAAACAAAATAAATGTTTCAGGAACAAGTAATTTAATTATTAGCTTTCCTTTATCTCAATCATTGTATAACAATAAAAAAAATAGTATTTATTGAGTACTTGGTACATATGAAACATTATCTAAGTTCTTGATAAAATTCTTATTTGATTCTCGTAAATCAACCCTATGGAATGAGCATTATTATTATCCCTTGTTACACATGAATAACCTGAGGATAAAAAATGTAAAGCAAAAAGTGGTAAAGGCAGGATTGAAATCCAGATCTATCTTATTCTAATACCCTACACATCAAAATAATAATGAAAACAAGTAATACTGACATGATTTCTAAAAGTATTCTTGAATAATAAAATGCTATTTAAATATTTAACTGCTTACTATCTACCATATGACATAAGAAATGCATTATTTCTCTAAAATAAAGGGAGGGAAATAAAAAGTATGAGAGGCAGGGGAGTTGTTTTTGAATGGGTGTATCAGAAAAGATGTCTAGAAAAAGGTGGAGATTGTAAAGATAGATAAATTATGGCAGTTGGGAATTGGGGCATTTCAAGGAAAACGGAACACAAATATAACACAGATGGAACACTGTAAAGTAGTTTTTCAGTTCTGAAATCCCCAGTTATGTTGGCAGAAGTTTAGGGGACTTATGGAAACACTGGTGATGTAGTGGTTAAGTGCTATGGCTGTTTACCAAAAGGTCAGCAGTTTGAATCTGCCAGGTACTCCTTGGAAACTCTATGCGGCAGTTCTACTCTGCCCTATAGGGTCGTTATGAGTTGTAATTGACCGGACAGCAGCAGGTTTGGATGAACACTTTGCTAAGAAATGTGAATTGTATCCAAGCTCTGCTTTAAAAAACATTTATCTGGCCATTGTGTTAAGTTGAGTTTATGCTAGGAGTAGCTGAGAGTAAGGAAAACATTTAATACAAAGCTCTAGATAAAAATGAGAGTCTGGGTTGCAGTAGGGCAATGAAAGAAAGTCATACACCTAGCAGAAATGAGTTCTATATGACTAGATACATAGGAAGAGTTTATTCAATGATATGGATGAGGCTTTGACCTGAGCAACTGGCAAATAAAAGGTTTAGCTTGAAGAGAAAAAATTAAATGTCTCACGTATAGGTTGAATGCAAGGTGCCTAACAGACGTTCAGGTAAAGCTGTCAGGGCAGTTGTTGGAAATGTGGAACCGAAATATTGGTAAGGTCAGGAGATTTGAGAAAAAGGAATCTGAAATTTATGTGGGTAGAGATGATCACTGAAATCTGGAAATGGATGAAAAGTTGATTTATACCAACACAGCTTTTCTTTCCTCATCTTATTTCTATATTACTGTGTATTGACAGTGTTCCGAAAACTAGGGTGAGGTCTTTTTCACTAATTTTAGTCCAGAAAAGAAGAAAAAATACAGTCCATGCTTTCATTTAAAAAAAAACACAAATACATTCTACATTTCCCATTGTTTAGAAAAGAGAACAAAGAGGAACCCAGCCTTATGAAGTTGAAAGATTGTGGAAAATGTGTTGAAAATCATGTCTTGAGGCAATAGGAAAAAGCATGTTCACTGATAATTTACAGAACTCCCAGAGTCAACCCACAAGTGAGGAACACTAGAGAAACAACGTGCCCTTTCATATTAATTGACTTCAATCCTTTGAGCATACTGCCTAATGAATAGATCAGGGCGAAACAGCGGACAGCTGGATATCAGAAAGGCATGTGATAGAACTGCATGACACGCGGATTGATTTTCAAGATCAAAAACATAGCTTAGGGGAAGAACTCTTGAAATGAATTAGATTGGTTTGGGGACAGGAAACTAGCATCGGCCGGAGAGAGAACTTGGTGGCAGGCGACTTAAAAAAAAAAAAAAAAAGCAAGGGTCAATTATTTGGTCTTCCCAGTGCATGTCCTTGAGAGTTGTATGCGAGAGTTGTATGCAGGAGTTGTGGAGCGTTTAAACCTTACTCGTGGTCAGGGGCAGATTAACCAGTAAGGAAGGTATGCATGGGTTTACAGTAAGCAATGTACAGACAAGCTTAATTGCGTTTACTTACTAATCTGTTGAGTACAATTTCACACGGGTTTCACCACACCTTTGATGTGGTGAAAAACAGGTGAAATTGTGCACTACAGATTAGTAAGTAAGTACAAGTGAGCCATGTGTACCGTTCTTACTGGGTAATCCATCCATGCCACGGTGGAAGGTGAAATGAAGTAGTGACCGTTGCTAAGTGAAAAGAGAAATGCTTGGAATTGTTCTAGTAGAGGTCCTCCAATAAGAGACCAGTACCAGGACCGAACTATTTGCCCTGGTCCACAATGAGATAAGAGGTTAAGAGGTTAAGGGTAACAAAAGTTAAGGGTAAACATTTAGAAACTTTTATTGTAATTGGACAAAGTAATTTTATATCTATTGAAATCAATAATAAAAAAATTGGAGTTTCTCTTTTGTGTATCTTTGTATTTTTCTGTTAATTCAACTTTGAAGTATTTTATTAAAAAAATTATCTACCTGTGACAGTTTGAAGTTTTAAAAAATAAAATAAAACTGGTCCTTCATAGGTGTTTGAGAAACATACTTTGGTCAATAATTGGAATTGGGCCACATAGTTTGCGTTGGAATAAATGGCTTCAGATTTTTGGAGTGAGATATTTTTCAAGGAAATTCACGTGGACAGTGAAAAAGAATAATGTATTTTGAGAATCTTATAAATGAATGGTTCTGATTCAGTAGGTCTTGGGTGAGGCCTACGAATGTTTTTTTTTTTTTTTTTTTATTAACTTTTATTAAGCTTCAAGTGAAAGTTTACAAATCCAATCAGTCTGTCACATATAAGTTTACATACATCTTACTCCGTACTCCCACTTGCTCTTCCCCTATTGAGTCAGCCCTTTCAGTCTCTCCTTTCGTGACGATTTTGCCCGCTTCCCTCTCTCTCTATCCTCCCATCCCCCCTCCAGACAAGAGCTGCCAACACACTCTCAAGTGTCCACCTGATATAATTAGCTCACTCTTCATCAGCGTCTCTCTCCCACCCGCTGACCAGTCCCTTTCATGTCTGATGAGTTGTCTTCGGGGATGGTTCCTGTCCTGTGCCAACAGAAGGTCTGGGGAGCATGGCCGCCGGGATTCCTCTAGTCTCAGTCAGACCATTAAGTTTGGTCTTTTTATGAGAATTTGGGGTCTGCATCCCACTGATCTCCTGTTCCCTCAGGAGTTCTCTGTTGTGCTCCCTGTCAGGGCAGTCATCAATTGTGGCCGGGCACCAACTAGTTCTTCTGGTCTCAGGATGATGTAGGTCTCTGGTTCATGTGGCCCTTTCTGCCTCTTGGGCTTCTAGTTGTCGTGTGACCTTGGTGTTCTTCATTTTCCTTTGCTCCAGGTGGGTTGAGACCAATTGATGCATCTTAGACGGCCGCTTGTTAGCCTTTAAGACCCCAGACGCCACATTTCAAAGTGGGATGCAGAATGTTTTCATAATAGAATTATTTTGCCAATTGACATAGAAGTCCCCTCAAACCATTTTCCCCAGACCCCCGCCCCTGCTCCGCTGACCTTTGAAGCATTCATTTTATCCCGGAAACTTCTTTGCTTTTGGTCCTGTCCAATTGAGCTGACCTTCCATGTATTGAGTATTGTCTTTCCCTTTACCCAAAGCAGTTCTTATCTACTGATTTATCAATAAAAAACCCTCTCCCTCCCTCCCTCCCTCCCCCCTTCGTAACCACAAAAGTATATGTTCTTCTCAGTTTTTACTATTTCTCAAGATCTTATAATAGTGGTCTTCTACAATATTTGTCCTTTTGCCTCTAATTTCGCTCAGCATAATGCCTTCCAGGTTCCTCCATGTTATGAAATGTTTCACAGATTCGTCCCTGTTCTTTATCGATACCTAGTATTCCATTGTGTCAATATACCACAATTTATCTACCCATTCATCCGTTGATGGACACCTTGGTTGCTTCCAGCTTTTTGCTATTGTAAACAGAGCTGCAATAAACATGGGTGTGCATATATCTGTTTGTATGAAGGCTCTTGTATCTCTAGGGTATATTCCGAGGAGTGGGATTTCTGGGTTGTATGGTAGTTCTATTTCTAACTGTTTAAGATAACGCCAGATAGATTTCCAAAGAGGTTGTACCATTTTACATTCCCACCAGCAGTGTATAAGAGTTCCAATCTCTCTGCAGCCTCTCCAACATTTATTATTTTGTGTTTTTTGGATTAATGCCAGCCTTGCTGGTGTGAGATGGAATCTCATCGTAGTTTTAATTTGCATTTCTCTAATGGCTAATGATCGAGAGCATTTTCTCATGTATCTGTTGGCTGCCTGAATATCTTCTTTAGTGAAATGTGTGTTCATATCCTTTGCCCACTTCTTGATAGGGTTGTTTGTCTTTTTGTGGTTGAGTTTTGACAGAATCATGTAGATTTTAGAGATCAGGCACTGGTCTGAGATGTCATAGCTGAAAATTCTTTCCCAGTCTGTAGGTGGTCTTTTTACTCTTTTGGCGAAGTCTTTAGATGAGCGTAGATGTTTGATTTTTAGGAGCTCCCAGTTATGGGGTTTCTCTTCATCATTTTTGGTAATGTTTTGTATTCTGTTTATGCCTTGTATTAGGGCTCCTAGGGTTGTCTCTATTTTTTCTTCCATGATGTTTATCGTTTTAGTCTTTATGTTTAGGTCTTTGATCCACTTGGAGTTAGTTTTTGTGCATGGTGTGAGGTATGGATCCTGTTTCATTCTTTTGCAAATGGATATCCAGTTATGCCAGCACCATTTCTTAAAAAGACTATCTTTTCCCCCATTTACTGACACTGGTCCTTTGTCAAATATCAGCTGCTCATACGTGGATGGATTTATATCTGGGTTCTCAATTCTGTTCCATTGGTCGATGTGCCTGTTGTACCAGTACCAGGCTGTTTTGACTACTGTGGCTGTATAATAGGTTCTGAAATCAAGTAGAGTGAGGCCTCCCACTTTCTTCTTCTTTTTCAGTAATGCTTTGCTTATCCGGGGCTTCTTTCCCTTCCATATGAAATTGGTGATTTGTTTCTCTATCCCCTTAAAATATGACATTGGAATTTGGATCAGAAGTGCGTTAAATGTACAGATGGCTTTTGGTAGAATAGACATTTTTACTATGTTAAGTCTTCCTATCCATGAGCAGGGTATGTTTTTCCACTTAAGTGTGTCCTTTTGAATTTCTTGTAGTAGAGCTTTGTAGTTTTCTTTGTATAGGTCTTTTACATCCTTGGTAAGATTTATTCCTAACTATTTTATCTTCTTGGGGGCTACTGTGAATGGTATTGATTTGGTGATTTCCTCTTCGGTGTTCTTTTTGTTGATGTGGAGGAATCCAAGTGATTTTTGTATGTTTATTTTATAACTTGAGACTCTGCCAAACTCTTCTATTAGTTTCAGTAGTTTTCTGGAGGATTCCTTAGGGTTTTCTGTGTATAAGATCATGTCATCTGCAAATAGTGATAACTTTACTTCCTCCTTGCCCATCCGGATACCCTTTATTTCTTTGTCTAGCCTAATTGCCCTGGCTAGGACTTCAAGTATGATGCTGAATAAGAGCGGTGATAAAGGGCATCCTTGTCTGGTTCCCGTTCTCAAGGGAAATGCTTTCAGGTTCTCTCCATTTAGAGTGATATTGGCATAGATGCCCTTTATTATGTTGAGGAATTTTCCTTCAATTCCTATTTTGGTAAGAGTTTTTATAAATGGGTGTTGGACTTTGTCAAATGCCTTTTCTGCATCAATTGATAAGATCATGTGGTTTTTATCTTTTGTTTCATTTATGTGATGGATTACATTAATGGTTTTTCTGATATTAAACCAGCCTTGCATACCTGGTATAAATCCCACTTGATCAGGGTGAATTATTTTTTTGATGTGTTGTTGGATTCTATTGGCTAGAATTTTGTTGAGGATTTTTGCATCTATGTTCATGAGGGATATAGGTCTATAATTTTCTTTTTTTGTAATGTCTTTACCTGGTTTTGGTATCAGGGAGATGGTGGCTTCATAGAATGAGTTGAGTAGTATTCCGTCCTTTTCTATGCTTTGAAATACCTTCAGTAGTAGTGGTGTTAACTCTTCTCTGAAAGTTTGGTAGAACTCTGCAGCGAAGCCATCCGGGCCAGGGCTTTTTTTTTGTTGGAAGTTTTTTGATTACCGTTTCAATCTCTTTTTTTGTTATGGGTCTATTTAGTTGTTCTACTTCTGAATGCGTTAGTTTAGGTAGGTAGTGTTTTTCCAAGAATTCATCCATTTCTTCTAGGTTTGCAAATTTGTTAGAGTACAATTTTTCGTAGTAATCTGAAATGATTCTTTTAATTTCATTTGGTTCTGTTGTGATGTGGTCCTTCTCGTTTCTTATTCGGGTTATTTGTTTCCTTTCCCGTATTTCTTTAGTCAGTCTAGCCAATGGTTTATCAATTTTGTTAATTTTTTCAAAGAACCAGCTTTTGGCTTTGTTAATTCTTTCAATTGTTTTTCTGTTCTCTAATTCATTTAGTTCAGCTCTAATTTTTATTATTTGTTTTCTTCTGGTGCCTGATGGGTTCTTTTGTTGCTCACTTTCTATTTGTTCAAGTTGTAGGGACAGTTCTCTGCTTTTGGCTCTTTCTTCTTTTTGTATGTGTGCATTTATCGATACAAATTGGCCTCTGAGCACTGCTTTTGCTGTGTCCCAGAGGTTTTGATAGGAAGTATTTTCATTCTCGTTGCTTTCTAAGAATTTCCTTATTCCCTCCTTGATGTCTTCTATAAGCCAGTCTTTTTTCAGGAGGGTATTGTTCATTTTCCAAGTATTTGATTTCTTCTCCCTAGTTTTTCTGTTATTGATTTCTAGTTTTATTGCCTTGTGGTCTGAGAAGATGCTTTGTAATATTTCGATGTTTTGGACTCTGCACAGATTTGTTTTATGACCTAATATGTGGTCTATTCTAGAGAATGTTCCATGTGCGCTAGAAAAAAAAGTATACTTTGCAGCAGTTGGGTGGAGAGTTCTGTATAAGTCAATGAGGTCAAGTTGGTTGATTGTTGTAAGTAGGTCTTCCGTGTCTCTATTGAGCTTCTTACTGGATGTCCTGTCCTTCTCCGAAAGTGGTGTGTTGAAGTCTCCTACTATAATTGTGGAGGTGTCTATCTCACTTTTCAATTCTGTTAAAATTTGATTTATGTATCTTGCAGCCCTGTCATTGGGTGCATAAATATTTAATATGGTTATGTCTTCCTGATCAATTGTCCCTTTTATCATTATATAGTGTCCTTCTTTATCCTTTGTGGTGGATTTAAGCCTAAAGTCTATTTTGTCAGAAATTAATATTGCTACTCCTCTTCTTTTTTGCTTATTGTTTGCTTAATATATTTTTTTCCATCCTTTGAGTTTTAGTTTGTTTGTGTCTCTAAGTCTAGGGTGTGTCTCTTGTAGGCAGCATATAGATGGATCGTGTTTCTTTATCTAGTCCGTGACTCTCTGTCTCTTTATTGGTGCATTTAGTCCATTTACATTCAGCGTAATTATAGATAAATAAGTTTTTAGTGTTGTCATTTTGATGCCTTTTCATATGTGTTGTTGGCAATTTCATTTTTCCACATACTTTTTTGTGCTGAGACGTTTTTCTTAGTAAATTGTGAGATCCTCATTTTCATAGTGTTTGACTTTATGTTAGTTGAGTAGTTAGGTTTTTCTTGAGTTATGGAGTTGTTATACCTTTTTGTGGTTACCTTATTATTTACCCCTATTTTTCTAAGTAAAAACCTAACTTGTATCGTTCTATATCGCCTTGTATCACTCTCCATCTGGCAGTTCAATGCCTCCTGTATTTAGTCCCTCTTTTTGATTATTGTGATCTTTTACCTATTGACTTCCATGATTCCCTGTTATGCGTATTGTTATTTTTTTTTTTAATTAATCTTAATTTGTTTTTGTGATTTCCCTATTTGAGTTGATATCAGGACATTCTGTTTTGTGACCTTGTATTGTGCTGATATCTGATATTATTGGTTTTCTGACCAAACAATATCCTTTAGTATTTCTTGTAGCTTTGGTTAGGTTTTTGCAAATTCTCTAAACTTGTGTTTATCTGTAAATATCTAAATTTCGCCTTCATATTTCAGAGAGAGTTTTGCTGGATATATGATCCTTGGTTGGCAGTTTTTCTCCTTCAGTGCTCTGTATACGTCATCCCATTCCCTTCTTGCCTGCATGGTTTCTGCTGAGTAGTCTGAACTTATTCTTATTGATTCTCCCTTGAAGGAAACCTTTCTTTTCTCCCTGGCTGCTTTTAAAATTTTCTGTTTATCTTTGGTTTTGGCAAGTTTGATGATAATATGTCTTGGTGTTTTTCTTTTTGGATCAATCTTAAATGGGGTTCAATGAGCATCTTATAGATATCCTTTCGTCTTTCATGATGTCAGGGAAGTTTTCTGTCAGGAGTTCTTCAACTATTTTCTCTGTGTTTTCTATCCCCTCTCCCTGTTCTGGGACTCCAATCACTCGCAAGTTATCCTTCTTGGTAGAGTCCCACATAATTCTTATGGTTTCTTCATTTTTTTTAATTCTTTTATCTGATTTTTTTTCAGCTATGTTGGTGTTGATTCCCTGGTCCTCCAGATGTCCCAGTCTGCATTCTAATTGCTCGAGTCTGCTCCTCTGACTTCCTATTGCGTTGTCTAATTCTGTAATTTTATTGTTAATCTTTTGGATTTCTACATGCTGTCTCTCTATGGATTCTTGCAACTTATTAATTTTTCCACTATGTTCTTGAATAATCTTTTTGAGTTCTTCAACAGTTTTATCAGTGTGTTCCTTGGCTTTTTCTGCAGTTTGCCTTATTTCGTTTGTGATGTCTTGAAGCATTCTGTAAATTAGTTTTTTATATTCTGTATCTGATAATTCCAGGATTGTATCTTCATTTGGGAAAGATTTTGATTCTTTTGTTTGGGGGGTGGGAGAAGCTGTCATGGTCTGTTTCTTTATGTGGTTTGATATGGACTGCTGTCTCCGAGCCATCACTGGGAAACTAGTTTTTCCAGAAAATTCGCTAAAAAAAAAAATGCAGTCAGATCCCTATCAGAGTTCTCCCTCTGGCTCAGGCTATTTGGATGTTAATGAAGCTGCCTGGGGAGGGTGGGGGAGGGATCAGAGAGATAGGAGAGTAGCACCTCAGAATATAGCCAGAGTTGCTTGTCTTGCTTGGAAAGACTATTATATCTGAGATTTCCGTGGGGCGCGTCGCCTATGTGTGCTTTCTGTGTGGAGATTGCCCCCGGGGGGTCTGGCCCACTGGAGTCACGGTCAGATCCTCCGCTGCCAGCCTGGGGCGATGCACTCCCGACTCCAAAATCAGTCGCTGCCTCCCGGGGACTCCCCGTCCCGCCTACCTCGTCACTGTGCCGCCCCCGCGAACTGGCTGGGCTCCCCCCCGGGATCAGCTCAGGCAAGCGGAGCAGCTCCCCGCGCCTACACATCGACCGCACATCCCAGCTGGGACGCCACTCCCCCCGCTCCAAGACCCGTCACTGTCTCCCGGGGCCTTCTCCCACCGGCTGCGTCGCCACGCCGCCCGCGTGAAATGGCTGGGCCCCCCCCGGGGTCAGTTCAGCGGGGTGGAGCTGCTCCCCGCGCTCGCGTCCCACCAGAATCCCAGTGGGACAGCTCCCCGGCTGGGACGCTGCTCTCCCCGCTCCAAGACCGGTCACTGCCTCCCGGGGACTTCTCCCACCGGCTGTGCCGTCACGCCGCCCGCGCGAACCGGCCGGGCCCCCTCTCGGGTTTAGTTCAGGGGGGTGGAGCAGCTCCCCATGCCCGCTCCCCTCCTAAATCCTGGCGGGACGGCTCCCCATCTGGGACGCTGTTCTCCTCGCTCCAAGACCAGTCACTGCCTCCCAGGGACTTTTCCCACTGCTGCCCCGCCACGCAGCCTGCGCTAACTGGCTGGGCCCCCTCCCGGAATGAGTTTGGGGGCCAGGGCTAGGCCCCTAGTTTGTGCCGTCTGCCGCCCTGGGCTTTGCCCCAAATCAGGCGCCGAAGGTCACCTGACTGGTACGCTGGCTCCAGGTTCTGAAAACAAACGCTGCCTCTCCGTATTTGTTCGTTCTCCTTCTCTAAATCTGTTTGTTGTTCAGGGTTCGTAGATTGTTATGTATGTGATCGATTCACTTGTTTTTCCGAGTCTTTGTTGCAAGAGGGATCCGCGGTAGCATCCACCGAGTCCACCGTCTTGGCATCGCTGGAATCTGTATTTTTTAAAGCTCTTTGAGTGGTTTTTATGTTTTATGATCAATAAGGTTTGGAAACACTAGAAGCAAAAAGTGCTCCCTATATGTCAGTTCCTTTGTTAAATTCATCAGAAAATGTCTCAGAACCTGAATCCCACAGTTGAGAGCAAGGGCATAGAAAGTGCTAGGCATCTTATAAAAAATTTGCACCATCAGTAAGGAAGGCTGCCTTCAGGCTGACAGAAGTGGAAGCCTGTGCTACTTTCCAGTTGGCTGCCTCTAGTGCAACTTCTGGGACCTGAGAACACTAGCTCCACCCCCAGGTCTCACCCTCACTCTTAAGCTGCTATTGAGTGATTAAGTAGCACTGCCTAACCCCTCCCTCATTCTTTCTTCTCTTCTCCCTCTCATTTCCTTCTCCTGCCTGTCTTTCTTTTCTTTTTCCTCTTTCTCACTTCCTATATTCCTTTCATACACTTCCCTTCTCCCTTTAATTTTCTTATACTTGTTTCATCTTTTCCTCCTTCCCACCCTTCCTGTTTTTCTCACCCCTCCTTTCTTTTATTTATTCATTCACTTTTTTCAACAAATGTGTATTGAGGCCTCCTCAGTGCAAGATAGACTGTTAGGGCTAGAGATGAGGAGAGGAGTCGGGCACCAGCTCTGCCTTCAGTCTGTAGGATGACAGTCTGAGTGATAGATGCACTGACAAAAAAGTGCAATCTTCTCAAAACCATTTCTCAGTGTATCACTGCCTGCTTATTCCTATTTCTCCTTTCCTTTCCTTGCCAGTCACAACAAAATTGAATTTCTGACTCTTGTAAAGACCCACATCGGGTGTCACAGAGTACAAGACTTAACCCTAGATCTACTCTCTTGTGTAGACATAAGTCCTCAGCTGTCATTTTCTTTAACAGGACAGAATAAACTAAAGGTATTCTTTAGCTTCTAACAGCAGTGGCCTTCTGTTCCTATTCCCTCATGGTAACCTGACTGCCTCACAACTTCACCCTTATACTTAACATGCCCAAAGCTATGATCAGTCCCACTGCCTTGCTCATCTCCCCAGGTTGAGACTCCAAACCTTGCTGATCAAATCTTGACACTTCTCAGACATGTAGGCATGTACATGTACAAATATACAAATATAAACTGTTCAAATATAAACCAACAGATTTGCATTTCTCCCTGTTTGGTTGTCCATTGCTGTGTAATAAATAACCTGAAACATAGCAACTGAAAACAACAAACGTTTACTACCCACCACAGTTTGTGTGTATCAGGATTCAGGAGAAACTTAGCTGGATGGGTCTGGTTCAGATCTTTCATGAGGTTGCAGTCAAGATGTCAGCTGGTGGTATAGGCTTGACTGAGACTGACGGGACCCATTTCCAAGAAGGCTCATTTGAATGACTGTTGGCTGGAGACCTCAGCTTGTTGCTGGTTGTTGACAGGAATCCTCAACACCTCACTACATGGACCCCCCTGTAGGGCCACTTAAGTGTTCTTAGCACTTGGTAGGAAGCTTACTCCCAAGAATAAAAGCAAAGGGAAAACCCCAATGCCTTTTATGACCTAGTCTCAGAAGTTGTACGCCATCACTCCCATTTAATTTAATTTTTTAGATGTGAGTCACTAAATCCAATCTACACTGAAGAAGGGGGAGGGAAATTAGGCTCTGGCACCTGGGTTATCAATAATAATAGCGACTGACATTTCAGTGTACTTGACTCCTTCATATCATTATACTCTATATCTAAATCACCATTAGACCCAGTTGCTGCCTTTTTTTTCTCCTGCTCAAAATTCATTCAGTTCATATGTATTCCCAAAATACAAACTCATTCATTTTTAATAATTTAGCATATTATCTTTTATAATCTCTTTACCTCCGATCTAATTCCTCTCCAGTAAGCTTATCTCAACTTGACCAAAATAATCTCACTGCTTCCACTTACTAAGAAACCACAACACTCTGCCCATTCTAGTCCTCTCATTAGCTCATCAGTGCTTTTCAAATCAAGTGTATACACCTGCTTCTTAGAATCAAGCCTTACCTCTAAACTAAAACTTCCATTTACTTCCCTTTCTCTCTCATGCCCACAAAAGATCTGTGAGACTCACTTCTGTCAGTTGCAATGGAAGCTGTGACAGACCAATCCTAGATTCAGATACACTGGGGGCGGTGTAGGAAGTACTGCTTGAAGTCTAAAGGAAACTCCCCAGAATGTACACTAAATGAAAAGAAGACATGTATGCATCAGTGAATGAGCAGATTCCCGTGAAGACTGAATATGGTTTCCTCCAGATTTTTGGTGAAATAGGTCATGAATCCTATAGAAATGGAGGATTGCTACCTTCCTATTCCAGCAATGATATTAGATTTCATTGGTGGCAAGTATGAAGTCTAATGATATATGATATTTTACTACTATCAAACTTTCTGATAGAGGGGCACATACTAAGGATTCAATTTTAAAATATCAGCAAAAAAGTGTTAAGGTAAAAAATTATGGAATAACTTATGGAATGTGAAATTGTCACAAAAACAAAAATCGGATATTATTATTATTTTTTTTTTTTAGGAGGCTAGGAGTCCGAATTCAGGATGCCAGCTCCAGGGGAAGGCTTTCTTTCTGTTGGCTCTGGGGAAGGTCCTTGTTGTCAACCTTCTCTTTGGTCTAGGAGTTTCTCAGTGCAGGGACCCCAGGTTCAAAGGATGCACTGTTCTCCTGGCTCACATTTCTTGGTGGTATGAGGTCCCCCTCCTCTCTGCTAGCCTTTCTCTTTTATATCTCAAAAGAGACTGACTCAAGATACAACCTAATCCTGTAGATTGAGTTCCACCTTATTAACATAACTGCCTCATTAACATCATAGAGGTTAGGATTTACGACACAGGATAATCACATCAGATCACAAGATGATGGACAACCAAAGAATACTGGGAATCATGACCTAGCCAAGTTGACACACATTCTTGGGAGACACAATTCAATCCATAACAGGCATGATTATTTTGTTTCAAAAGCACAGCAAATTGAAGAATCATACAGTTTTATCCTCACAGGGACTACTGCTTTCTACTGGGAAAAGTCAACTGTTGCCTGAGGAAGTTAGGCTAAGAATTAATATTATGTGTGTAAGTCAGGGTCTGTATATATTTGCCTTTCTATCCCCAGTGCTCAACACAGAAGTGAGAACATATTAGGTTCTCAATAATATTTGTTGAATAAATGGATCAATAAATGAAACAATCTGGCTGTGGCTTTCTCATCTGCAGATTTACAGGCATAGAGCCCATTCCTACCGAAAGTTAGCTGTAATAACTTTCATAGTTTCTCTCACAATATTGGTTGCCGAATCTTATTTTCCTTAAAGAATTATTTATTGGAAACCATGACTTCCCCTGGCACAGGTTTCTACTATAACAAATTCCTCTTGATTCCAGTTGCCTGGTGCTTAAGCTTAAAAGTTAGTTCAAATGCTTCCATAGCACTTTGTCCAGAGCGCTACTGGAGCACTTTTCATGCATAATTGCATTCACAAAAAGCCCTTACCAAATGCAGTCTCCCTTTCAAGAAATTGTACGTATGTGGATTTACTTTCGTACACTATTCAACAATCCGGAGACTCTTACTTTGATTGGATACACACCTGTTGGGTATAATTTGAAAAAGAGGGTGTAAGGAGTTGGGAATTTGAAACAGCAAAAGAAAGGTAAAGCAGGTGGCAGAGCAGGCGAAAGATTTTTTAAATTCAGCTTTAGGGAGAGATTAAGGGGGCTGCAACAAAGTGAGAACCGCATCCCCTTGGCTTGTGGGAAGAGAGGTCCGTGTGTTATAGCAAGAAATTGACATGAGCAGAGCAAGAGTTTTCTAAGTGGGTAGAGTGAAAATCTGAGAAGTACTTATTTGGTATGCCTTGTAGCTTATGCCTAGGAGTCCCCGGGTGGAGTAAACAGTCATGCGCTTGACTATTAACCAAAAGGGTGGCGGTTCAAACACACCTAGAGGCTCTTCAGAAGACAGGCCCGGCAATCTGCTTCCAAAAGGTGACAGCCTTGTAAACCCTATAGAACAATTCGACTCAGCAGACGTGGGGTCACGAGTTGTAATCAACTCCACAGCAACTTACAGCAACAATAATGGCAGCTTAAGTAAAAGTCTCCTGGGGCTTTTTCCACCCAAGTTTCTGTACATGCTTAGATCCAGCACGTGACCCAGAAAGCAAGACTCAGCAACTCATTCATCTACCAAAAAAGACATTCGACTTCTATGTGGAGTAGAGGATGCATAGAGCTGGGCCGGGGAAGCATATTATTTGCTACAAAGCAAAACAAATACATAGATACAGTGAAGACAAAAGGGGAGATATTTTAGTATGCTGTCTTCATTGTTTGGTTTTCAAAAAAGAATAAGTATTTTTATGCTAACTTTCATAGTTTCGTTCACAACCTTTATGGCTCAATTTTATTTTTCCCTTAAAGGCTTGTTTCTTTACTTACTTATTTTGGAAATGTGAATTCTTCCAGCACAGGGACTTTTGGAGCCTAATTCTGATATTAGGAGGAAACACTATATGTCTGTGTAGCAAATTTACAAATTCCCTGAGCCACAGAGATGCAAAAATATTATTTCCTTCCTCTTTCTATGTTGTTATTAGCTGCTGTTGAGTCGGCTCTGATTCTTGACAGCACATGTACAACAGGATGACCTACTGATCAGACCTGTATCATATTCACGGTTGTTGGTATGCTTGAGTCCATTGTTGTGACCACGGTGTGTTTTGAGTGTCTTCCAAACTAGGGGACTCTTCTTTTAGCACTATATCAGACGATATTCTGTTGGGACCCACAGGGTTTTCATTGGCTAATTTTCAGAATTAGATTACCAGGTCTTTTTTCCTAGTCTGTCTTAGTCTGGAAGCTCTGTTGAAACCTACCCACCATGGGTGACCCTGCTGGTATTTGATATACCAGTGGCATAGCTTCCAGAATCATAGCAACACACAAGTGACCATGGTGTGACAAAATGACAGATAGGTCATATAATTAGACTTAGTTTTAATCTTAAACCCCTATTTCAGCCTGAAACAAAACTTTATCTAGTTACTTACAGTTTTAGTGGTTACTGTCATCTCAATTTTCAGTCCAGTAAAATCCAAGGTTTCCTCCCTGATTCTCCCTGGGGCAGATGTTAATCATCAATGCATGCAGAAGGCAGCATTTGGGGATAGAGGGCATCCACTTCTCCCTACTTACCTGTCCTATGCCAACTATAACTGAGATGGAAAATAATCCTATCAAAGTCTTCGGCTGTCTACACGTCTAGAACTTTATCTTCAAAACTGTTAGCTAGAGAGGTTGCTGCATCGCCCTTTCACAATCAGATTGTATGATCTAGACTATAGCAACTTAATGACCACCAGAATCCACCCTGTCAGCTTTGTGTCATGTCTAAGAAATTCTTTGCAACCTGAGAAAATATTTGATATTCTTCGATTTTCATTGGGCCCTTGGGAGCTTCTATGAGGGTGCAGATAAATACACTGCTAATTCATCCATTCATCCATCCACCCATCTACCCATCTATCCATCCATCCAACATTTATTGAGTGCCAGGTACTTACTCTCCATTGCCATCAAGTCGACTCCAACTCATAGCGACTCTGTAGGACGGAGTAGAACTTCCCCCATAGGGTTTCCAAGGCTGTAAATTTTTGCAGAAGCAGACTGCCACATCTTTCTCCTGCAGAGCCACCGGTGGGTTCCAATGACCAACTTTTTGGTTAGCAATTGGGCATTTAACCACTGCACTACCAGGGCTACTTAGGAACTTACTAAAAAAAAAAAAAAAAACTTACTAGACACTGCTAATTGAAGGCCCCTTCACTGAAGAATTTCTGTTTCTAATAGCATGGTGAGAACCAAAATCTTTTATCCTCATATGAAGCATCGACATTGAAGACTGAAGCTACTTACCCCACATAACTTATTATCTACATTTAACATAGCTTTACTATTCTATGAGACTCTTGCCCAAGCTGATGGCTTGGTTGTTCATTACAAACTTTTGGAAAGACTTACCTACTCTTTAAGGGAAAGCATCAGCAGACAATTTGTACCCTCAGATTCTGTGAGTCCCTCGTCTCAAAAATCCTCATCTTGCCCTTTTGTAATCCTTACCCAATCCTAATAAAATCCTTCACATTGAAAGACCAACCTTAGACCACACTTTCAATTCTCGGTGAATTCCAACTTTGCCTTTCCATCTCCTAGTCACTGTCAAAGAAGTGTTGAGATGATGTTGTCATTTATATGGTAAGCAACAAATGCAGTTTTGTCCTATCAATAGGTTGTGTTGATGATACTTGAGGAGCCAGAATTAGACAATGGTATCATAATAACTCAATAGCAAGCCCTGTTCTTGAGAGGAAGAATATTTAGTAGATATTGGTATCCCCATTAGCTGTGAAAGAGTGTTTCAAATATATGTTTATACTTGATCATGCTGATTCATTTTATGGTTTGGATACCTGATAGAGATTACTTTTCAATGAGTACTAAGAATGTGACCTTTTTTAAAAAATTATTATTATTGAGTTTCAAGTGAAAGTTTACAATTCGAGTCAGTCTCTCATACAAAAACTTATACACGCCTTGCTAAGTAACCCTAGCTGCTCTCCCCCTAATGTGACAGCATACTCCTCCTCTCTACCCTGTATTTCTCGTGTCCATTTAACCAGCTTCTGTCCCCCTCTGCCTTCTCATCTCACCTCCAGGCAGGAGCTGCCTACATAGTCTCATGTGTCTACTTGAGCCAAGAAGCTCACTCCTCACTAGTATCAATTTCTGTCTTATAGTCCAGCCCAACCCCTGTCTGAAGAGTTGCCTTTGGGAATGGTTCCAGTTTTGGGCTAACAGAGGGTCTGGGGGCCATGACCTCTGGGGTCCCTCCAGTCTCAGTCAGACCATTAAGTCTGATCTTTTTACGAGAATTTGAGGTCTGAATCGCACTGTTTTCCTGCTTCACCAGGGATCCTCTGTCGAGTTTCCTGTCAGGGAAGTCATCAGTGATAACCAGGCACAGTCTAGTTCTTCCAGTCTCAGGCTGATGTAGTCTCTGGTTTATGTGGCCCTTTCTTGTCTCTTGGGCTCATATTTACCTTGTGTCTTTGGTGTTCTTTACTCTCCTTTGCTCCAGGTGGGTTGATACCAATTGATACATCTTAGATGGCCACTTGCTAGTGTTTAAGACCCCAGGCGCCAAGAATGTAACCTTTTTTAATCATCACGTTAAGATTTACAACACGTACTTTCACCTTACCTTATTTTATATAACACAAGTTTTATCCATACCCCAGGCATTGAGTTCATGCCCTCTTGACAATTCCAAATGCTGAAAGTTCTTTCACTTGTCCTGGGCCCATGCTCCATTCAGTCATCTGCTATTGTGATTAGGTTCCTAAAATATATGACATAGGAGACACTCTATTTTTGTAAATTCTCTATTTTTGACTAAGGCTTTGACTGAGGCTTGTCCCTTTTATTTGCTGACCTACACAGGTAAACTGGACTGAACAATTTTTTAAAAGCCTCTAAAACTCCTGACTTACGTGTACATAAGAGCTGCGTTGGCCAGGTTCTTAATTACAGACAACACAATCTGACCTAGCAAGTTTACTTGGAAAAGGATTTATTAAGGAGTATATGATAGTTCACAGTATTATTGGGAGAGGGAAAAGTACAGACTCTAGGCTGAGTTTCCAGGAACCATGCCCAGAACCACACTGAAAACTGGCTTGCAAAGGAAGCTGCTGATGCCATTGGCCTCGAAGCCACAGTTCCTTTGCCACTACCAGGGAGGTGCTGTATCATGAAAGTGCCACCATGGCTGCTGGCCTCAGGAGAATCAAACACCTATGCCATTGTGATGTTTGTGGATAGTTCTCAAAGTGTGATCCCTGGACCAGCAGCATCAGCATCACCTGGTAACTTGTTAGGAATGCAAATTCTCAGCCCTGGCCTGCCCCCTCTAGAGCTTTTGAATCAGACTGTCTACGGCTGAGGCCTAATGATTTTTGTTTCAGATGGAAGCTAAAGTTTAAAAACCACTGCTATATGATATTGTCCACTTTATTCCTCTAAGTTGTGTTCATTCAGGTATATCTGTTTGGCGGAGCATACTCCATGTGAGAAACCCTAGTCACAAAGAAGGCTAGGAAAAGATGTCTAGCAGTACTTCTTCAAATTTAAAATGCATATTAATCACCTGACAATCTTGTTAAGCTGCAGATTGTGATTTAGTGGGTCTGGCAGAGAGCTCCAGCATGATAACAGGGGATGCCAACACTCCTGCTCCATGGGCTGCAAGTTGAGTAGAAAGAGTCTGTAGTTCAGAAACCCATGCTAGAAGGTGGATTAGAGGGGTTGTGACTAATCCATTCTGCAATACCTTCTACTAGACTTTTCTTTTAGTAAACACCAATAACCTCCAAAATTTGAAAAAGAAAGAGACCTTTCACACAGGGAGGGGCCAGCTGGATGTTGTTTTATTTTCCTGTCTATTGCCTATACATGAATCAAGGAATTCTACTATTTTCTTCCTTAGAAAACTTTGCAGTGTCTGGGTATTGTATTTTCCAGAAGAAGATGGGTTTTCCTTAAGGCTTAAGTTAAGCTAGACTTGGTAGGCAGTTCCTTAAAATTGTCTGAATCTGCTCTGCCTTATGAATGTTGTTGTCGTTGTAAGGTGCTGTCAAGGTGGTTCTGACTCATAGCTACCCTGTGTACGACAGAATGAAACACTGCCTGGTCCTGTGACATCCTAACAATTGTTGCTATGCTTGACTCCATTACTGCAGCCACTGGGTCAATCCATCTTATTGAGGGTCTTTCCCTTTTTCCCTGACCCTCTACTCTACTAAGCATGATGTCCTTCTCCAGGGACTAGACCCTCCTGATCACATGTCCAAAGTGTGTGAGACCAAGCCTCGCCATTCTTGCTTCTAAGGAGCATTCTGGCTGTACTTTTTCCAAGACAGATTTGTTCACTCTTCTGCCAGTCCATGGTATATTCAATATTCTTTGCCAACACCATAATTCAAAGGCGTCAATTCTTCTTTGGTCTTCCTTACTCATTGTCCAGTTTTCACATGCATATGAGGCTGAATAAACCCTCTAAACTCAATAGCATGCCCTCACCAACCTCATCTGGCTACTGCCACTGTTGAGTGACCACCTGCCAAAAGAGTATAAAATTGAAACATGGTGTAGGATCAGCTCTTGGAGGATTCATCTGAAAGTTGACTGCATTTGATCTGTATCCTCATAGCTAAAATGGCGCTTTGTTTTCATAGGAATATTCCCAAATTTCAGGAATAGATTTGCTTTTCCTGCTGGGAGAACTTCTGCCAGCATTACTGTTTGTTGACTTATATTCCTGCCTTATTCATCATCATGGTAACCCATCCAACATTGCCTCTAACCAGAGAACATATTTACAGTAAAAGAAATGTCACTGGTCTTATGATATGCCCATGATCCAAAACTATGGTTGTATTCTCTAGTGGAAGCTGTATCTGCCTCCAGGCCCTATTTGGCTCTTAGTGCCTCTGAATCAACAGACAGAGAAAGGAGTCTGTATTCTAGCCTGGTTGAGATAGCTCTACCAATTACTAGGGATAAATTGGGTTGCTGCTACATAATGAGGACAAGGAAGACTAGATTTGGATCCCAGAGGACTCACTTGGTTGTCTCTTAATATTTGCTTGTCAGTAGTCCTTATCAATGGAAAACCATGATGACCCAATAAAGAGAAAATCAATGATCCATATCCCCCAGGACTGAAAACTTGGTTCACCTCTCTAACTAAAGAACCCCACCTATCTGAGGTGCTGACATCAGGTAATGGAAACAGAATATTAGTGGCAGGTATGATTACTAACATAGGTCTTGTGATCAGCTTTAGAAGCAGGTATGTCTTATGTTAATAGCATCTCCACCTTTCCTCACCCCCTCTTCTACTACCTTACATGGAAAAAAGAACTGGTGCTAGATCATGACATAGGTTTCAGGTAGGAACGTGGATATGATAAATATCTGATGGAACTTTGTGGGAGATGTTGAGGAGCAAACATGATGGACTTTGCTAGATACCTTCCTTTTGCTTCTTTAGATCAACTCTTTGTACCTCTCTACCTACCTCTGTGCTCAGTGAGGTTCAAAATCTCCCTTCTTTTCCAGATTTTCACTGTGTTTGTCTAATGGGAAACAGTTGCATGGTTTCTGAGGGAGACTAGTAAACCTGGGGAACTTATTATCCTGGATCCTCTGGGTTTGCTGGGAATTGGATTCTTCCACTAGCCTCTGTCCGGTGGACCTCTCCACACTACTGTGTCCACCTCTAAGTTCTCTCCTTGTCCCTGCAGGTCTGAGGGGCAGTGGCTCCCCACTACTTCTAGCTCTGGAATACTGCACACTCCTTTGTACTATTTTTACCCCTTGACTGCACATTTGCAATAATTCCTTTATTACACTCTCTTCAAGTTACCACTTTGAGAGTGCTGTCTAAGTCCTGTTCTGATGCTATGAAGAAAATTAAAGATACAAGGGAAAGATTAGTCCAAAGGACTAGAGGACCATATCTACCACAGCCTCCACCAGACTGAGTCCAGTACAACTAGATGGTGCCTGGCTACCACCACTGTCTACTCTGACAGGGATCATAATAGAGGGTCCCAGAAAGAGCTGGAGGAAAATGTAGAACAAAATCCTAACTCAAAAAGAAAGACCAGACTTGCTGGCCTGATAGAGACTGGAGAAACCCTGAGAGTATGGCCCCCAGACACCTTTCAGCTCAGTAATTGTCTTAGTTATCTAGTGCTGCTATAAAAGAAATACCACAAGTGGATGGTTTTAACAAAGACAAATTCATTCTCTCATGGCCTAGTAGGTTACAAGTCCAAATTCAGGGTGTCAGCTCCAGGGAAAGGCTTTCTGTCTGTGTCAGCTCTGGAGGAAGGTCCTTGTCCTCCATCTTCCCCTGGTTGAGATGCTTCTCAGGCCCAGGGACCTGGTGTCCAAAGGATGCACTCTGTTCCTGGTGCTGCTTTCTTGGTGGTATGAGGTCCCCAACTCTCTACTTGCTTCCCTTTCCTTTTATCTCTTGTAAGATAAAAGGTGGTGAAGGCCACACCCCAGGGAAACTCCCTTTACTTTGGATCAGGAAGGCAGCCTGAGCAAGAGTGTTACATCTCACCCTAATCCTTTTAACCACAGGCAGAGATTATGATTTCTAACACATAGGAAAATCACAAAATGGAGGACAACCACACATGGCCTAACCAAGTTAATACACACATTTGCGGGGGGGGGGGGATATAATTCAATCCATGACAGTAATGAAGCCACTCCTGCGGGTCACCCTTCAGCCAAAGATTGGACAGGCCCATGAAACAAAACGAGACTAAAGGGGCACACCAGCCCTGAGGCAAGTACTAGAAGGCAGAAGGGGGCAGAAAAGCTGGTAATAGGGAACCCAGGGTTGAGAAGGGAGACTGTTGACATGTCATGGGGTTTTTAACCAATGTCATAAAACAATATGTGTACTAACTGTTTAATGAGAAACTAGGTTGTTCTGTAAACCCTCATCTAAAGTACAATAAAAAAAAGAAAAAAAACTCAGTCCAAAAAAATTGTTTTTGATTTCTACAAATTCCTTTTGTGGTGGCAGAATAATTAATTTTTACTTACACTCATGGCATCCCTCGGTGGTGTAAACGGTTACGCGCTTGACGACTAACTGGAAAGTTGGTGGTTCAAACTCACCCAGAGGCACCTCAGAAGAAAAGCTTGGCAATCTACTTCCAAATCAGCCATTGAAAACCCTATGGAGCATGGTTCTACTCTAACACACATGAGATTGCCATAAGTCAGAATGGACTTGACTGCAACTGGTTTACTGACATTTATTGTGTCAGATAATATTTAGCCAGGTAACATGCATGCACGAAGACAGGCATTTAGTCCAGCCTGGCAGTGAGTTGGGCAATGAAGACACAGAGGAGAATAAGGCACAGGCCCTGCCAAATTACTACAACTTCTAATGATTATTATAATTCAATACCATTGCTATAAAGTATGAATAAATTACTAGGGAGAGTAAAAGCAGGATTGACCAATTCTGCCAAAATAGATGGATCAAGATTCACAGAAGAGAAATTGTTTGATACAATACTCAAAAAGTACAAGAATTTTGCCCTAAAATAAAATTTACTTTGAAACACAATCTTATAGGATATGTACCTCCCATATCCTGAAGCATTGTGTTTTCTTGGTAATCATCTATTTAATTCTATGTTTCCTTTGATCTAAGCACTTCATCAGTGCCTGTGGTGAAGGCACCTTTTTAAACCCCCCAACTTTTCCCTAAGAATGGGCAACTTATAGGTGTTATGGATCAACTGAACTGCTCTAATTAATGCTTTGCTTTGAATAGCTTCTTGATTTCTGCATAAAGTTAATAAAGTTGTACCTTGCAATATTATCTTGTGGTGCCCAGAGTATGAATGGCATTTTCAGAGAGGTGGTACTCTGAAAGTAAGCATGTGATGATCTAACCAACAGTCTCTCCCCTAATAAACACATTAAAGTATTGTCCTACATCTTCTAAGGAACCAGTTGTGGTACTAGCTAGTATTTGCAACAGAGAAGACTGTGGTAATCCCAATACTCATACATAACTATGGTAATTTAGCTGGAAGCTAACGTTAGGGAACAAAGCTGTGTTTAACTTTGGAGGAATATTGTTGTTGTTGTTAGCTGTCATAAAGTAGGCCCATGTACAGTAGAATGACATGTTGTTCAGTCCTGCACCATCTCCATGATTGGTTGCATATTGGACCATGGTGATCCATAGGGCTTTCACTGACAGATTATAAGAAATAGATCCCCAGGCCTTTCTTCCTAGTCTGTCTTAGTCTGGAAGCTCTGCTGAAATCTGTTCAGCATCAAAGCAATGAGCAAGCCTCCCTAAAAGACAAATGATGGCTTCACAGGGGGTGCATTGCCTGGGAATCAAGCTTGGGTGTCCTGTGTGAAAGATGAGAATTCTATCATTGAACCAGAGGAATAAACCAGCAATTGTAAATCTTGGGCCCAATAGAGGAATAGTTTTCCCCTGGCAAATTGACCCTGGGAATTGGCTTTTTCATTCTCACGATATGTTTTTATAAATATGCTGAGAAGTCACCTGCATTTGGCAGGTAGGCAGGTGCTCCAAGTGTCCTGAGCAGTGGGAAATGGCCAGGAGAGTAGAAAAGTCCCAATGAGAATGCAAAAGGAGCTTCTACCCAAATTTGATGAAATCCTCACCCTAGCCAGGTAGTCTTATCAGCAGTGGGTCATCACTGAAGTCCAGTGAAGCTTGCCCTACCAAAGAGCAACATGCTTCTTTAATTCCTTTGTGAGCATATGGTAAGTTGTAGCCTCTAATTACCATAAACCAAAACCAAACCAAACCTGTTGTCGTCAAGTCGATTCCAACTCATAACGACCCTATAGGACAGAGTAGAACTGCCCCATAGAGTTTCCAAGGAGCACCTGGTGGATTTGAACTGCTGACCTTTTGGTTAGCAGCCATTGCACTTAACCAGTACATCATCAAGGTTTCCCTAGGACTTATATTCTTTACCTTTGTCTGTCAACTTTTCTCCATAGATCACGATTACCCTGTGACAACTGCACAGACTATCGCCTGATCTTTTGATTTAAAATGGTACTACATCATTAGCTTCCAATGTAGCCACTTCCAAAGTCCTGCTAAAGACACCTATTCCCAAAAGGGCAGAAATTCTCAACATGAAAATAACAACTTAGAGGAAAATCTTAAAGAAATACAAATTAAATATAAGGAAAATAGACCTGGATTGAGAAAAACCTACACAAATGTTATTTTATGACAAAACGACTACTAAGAAAGGAGGAAAGTGAATCACACTTTACTTCCTTTTAGCACCTTTACTGTGAATACGGCCGGGTGTAAGAGTTAAAAACAAAACAATACAGTTATAAATGGAGGCACCATCTCTCTACTGTATAGGGGTTGCTTCCTTGGATGATCTGAGTGCTGTTTCTAGAATACTCCCCTTTACCTTGTAATCTTTGTAAGCCCTTTCCATGAGGCCAACTCACAGAAAATTATTGGGAAGGAAGGAGGGGAAAAAAGTCAATGCTCATTGACTTAGTCAGTCTGATTCACAGAAGCGTTACACACCGGAAAAAAAAAAAAACTCTGAAAACAGTACGTGCTGAAAAAATACACTTTTTCTGTTTCCTCTGGTCACATGGTCACACATCTAATCGCAAAGGCTGCTAAACTCTGTGATCTAGCCAATGAAAAAGAGTAAATGGCTTTGGTAAACAGCTGATAGTCTCTGCCTGAAGTACAGCTCAACTAGGTTAATTGCAGACAGATGTTGGAATTTGCTCAGGAGGTTGGCATATCACTCTATCCTCCTACTACAAACAAACAAACAACAACAACAAAAAAATGCATTGCCATCAAGTCATTTCCGACTCATACAGATCTGGGAAATGAATTTTTCCATTGTTCCAGACCACGGTGAATGGAACTGGCATACTGACCACCTTAAAGTAGCAAGATTAAAGTGTTAGACCCAGTCGGAACCAAAGCCCTCTTTTTATGGCAAATAGTAGAATTCCCTTTATTACCCTGAAATTAAATTCATATATGAAATACTGTTTACACAAATAATTTCCAAAAATATTAATATAATGCCTTAACTATAATATACAGCCAGAAGAGCAGGAAGGCGATTTATAATAAAATGATCTGCATTTATGCATGAAAATGCTCAGGTATTATAACAAGAAGCCATATGAAGCAGTCAGATGTTTGTGTCTATACTTAGAATCAGCATAAATGTGATAACTACAAATGGAACTGAGTACAGGTGTGTTGCATTGGCAACTCAAATACCACAAATGGCGTTGCCATTAGTGATGTGATTTTCTGAAATGGTGAGCAACTCTTGGTAAGAACTTCTAACAAAACAAATTAAGACTCCCCTCAATTTACAATGTAGTTGCATTCCTAGAAGTTTCAGTGTGTATTAAAACCACGCAAGGCCACTTGGTGTTTATATATAAAATAGAATTAGGCTCTAGGTTTAAATAATTATAAGTAGATATGTCACCTATTTGCATGTCTGGCAGGATGTTTAAAAATCACTGGGATGCAGAACTGTGCTTCACTTCATGGGGCTGTCCGGCACATAGCAGCACACCTGAAATCACTGGCTCACACACTAAACATCGGCAATGCCACCAAAAGTCACCACGAGCAAAGATGCACCCACGGATTTCTAAAATGCCCCAGGATGTGTACCACCCCTGTTGAGAGCCACTAAGAAAGGAAGGTGAGTGTGTCCCAGAGTACAGGGAGCAAACAGGAAAGGGAGGGAAATGAGTCAGAGTGGTAGGGAGGGGCCAGCTATGTTTTTAAGTATTGTGAGAAGCCATCAGATAATTTTAAGAAGGAAGCAACATGATTTGATGTTTGATTTTAAAAGATCACTCTGTTTACTGCTTACAGACTGGTTTATAAGGGTGCTAGGGTGGAAGAGGAGTCTCTGGGTGATGCAAAAGGTTAAGGTGCTTGGCTGTTAACCAAAAAGTTGAAGGTTTGAGTTCATTCAGAGGCACCTCGGAAGAAAGTCCTGGCAATCTACTTCAGAAAAATCAGCCATCGAAAACCCTGTGGAGCACAGCCTCACTCCGACACACACGGGATTGCTGTGCATTAGAACCGACTTGTTGGCAACTGGTTAAGTGGGAAAATAGGCAGATCAGCTAGGGAGCTTCTGCAAGTATATTGGGTGAAGATGAGAATGACTTGTTCTAGGGTGGTACAAATGTACGTGGGGGAAACTGCTAGATTCAGGATTTATTCTTGAGATAGAGACAAAAGAATGTGCTAGTGGATTCAGATGTGGGAGATGGGGAAAAGAGAAATCAAGAATGGCTCTTTAGATTTTGTTTTTAAATCATATTTTATAATATGATTTATAAAATATAATAATATTTTATTGAACTTTCAGTGAACGTTCACACAGAAGTTTATGTTCTCATTCCACAGTTTCTGCACAAATTGTTACATTCTTCTCAACTTGAGAACATTGCCATTATTTCTGTTCTGGTGGTTCCATTTCCATTAATCTAGTTTCCCTGCTTGGTTACATTCTCATCTTTGTTTTAAATTGCTCATTGTTTGGTCTCATATAGATAATTTTTTAAAGGAGCACAGTATTTATGGGTGATATCCTTTATTTTGCAAGCCAATCTGTTATTTAGCTGCAAGGTGACCTCAGGGGTTGGCTCATTGATTTTTGTAAGGAAATAGTGGACATCGTCTGAAATAGAAACATTTGGAAGATGAATAGGTTTTGATGAAAAAACTTACATGTTTGCAATGTTAAGATGCCTACTACATTTCCAAATGGGAGTGTCAAATAGGTGGCTGTATATACTGGTCCAGGGTTCAGTGAAGTAGTCAAGAGAAATGAATGATTTAAGTTAGGGATGGAGTCCCTGGGTGGAGCAAATGATTAACGCACACGGATGCTAATGGAAAGGTTGAAGGCTTGAGTTCATCCAGAGGAGCATTGGAAGACAGGCCTGGCAATCTACTTCTGAAAAATCAGCCCCTGAAAACTCTAGGGAGCACAGGTCTACTCTGCCACATATGGGGTCACTATGAGTCAGAATCAACTCGATGACAACCGGTGATCTTTAAAAGTCTCAAGGTCATGAAAGTCAAGGAAAGATGAATTGTTTCAGATTAAAAAAATAAATAAATGCACATGACAACTAAATGCAAAATGTGAATCTGAACTAGATCTTTCTGCTATAAAGGACATTTCTGAGAAATTTGGTGGAACCCAACTGGGGCCTGAAAATTCTGTGGCGGTAATATATCAATCTCATTTCTTGACTTTGGTGATTATGTTATGGCTGTGTAGAAAAATGTCCCGGTTGTAGCAAACAAACAGTAACATATTTGGAGGTGATGGGATATGCGATGGCATTTACTCTCAAATGATTCAGAAAAATTAAGGTTCTTTGTACTGTACATGCAAGTATTCTATAATTTTGAGATTGATTCAAAAATGTTAAAAATATAACAGAAAAATACTGTGTAGGATTGAATTTTCATTCAGGAATACCTTGTATGTCAAACCACAACCTTATGTAATGATTTTCCTTTCTTCCTCACCCTGTTTACTCTCACCCTGATTGAGATGTCTAGTTCTCCCAATTGCTAGGTTCAACGACACCCTTTACATAGACATTTTTGTTCACTGATGGGGAGAATAAAAGAAACCCTATTTCCCACTTTCAAAGTTTTCTCATCCATCTTACAGGTGTTGGGATTTTGCGTCCTTGCCCTCTAGACCTGCCACCTGGGAGCCTGGTTTTGGATTCTGTCTTTTCCGTAGTTACCTTGCCCAAGTCCTTGGAATTTTGTCAATCTTCTGATTCTTTCACTCAGTCAGCCAACAGAAGATAGAAAGATACCAACAGAAAGCCAACTATGTGCCAGACACCATCCTAGACACGGAATAAAGAAATTGCCAGAACCTTCTTAGGAAGCCCAGGGATTGAAATCAGCAGGACTTCATTTCTGAGGTCACAATTATTATTCTTCACAAAAAAAAAAAAAAAAAAAAACTAGAAGGGAATTAAATAATAGAGCAAAAGACTTATAGATTGCTGCTCTCTGATACCATTCCCATTGGAATGGACAGCACAGTTCTGGAAAATAAATGGCCAGTGCCTGAGCCTATTAAATTGGTGTGAGTCATCCCTAAAGCACCCCATTTGGGTTATAAGGCTTCTGAATCAATTCTATTAAAAATATCATTAACACTTGCTTACATCATTTACATAATGTGAAGGGACTAAATTAAAAGAGTTTGGAACAAACAGAGTCATCTCAGGGCCTGGATGCAATGCTATTTTATGCCCCAGGATTTCTAGCTCTTATTGCAGCGTCCTCTCTGACACCAGTGAATAAGTGGATGGGGGACAGTCACTTAAGGCTCCTTAAGTCACCCCAAGCCAATGAACAATGACTTGTCTCATCCTTAACTGCTCTCATTTTTAAGCAACATATCCATACTCCTGGGCCCCTTACAGACATACACAGCCTATCCAACAGATCTCCTCCTGGCTGATTGTAGGAGGATTATTCCAGAGCAGATTCATGCATTGGGTTTCAAATTTTTTAAGTAAATTCCCCAACCAATGTCTTCCCTAAGGCTGATTTTAAATTGTGCACTGAATATTTTTAATTTTCTAAAAAATTAGGGTTTAAATTTATTTTTAAAATTAAAACTGTATGTGTTTAAAATACATAAACTAACAATTATTTCCCCCAATTCTCACTTCTGTTTGATGCTCATAAATATCACTGCTCTGTTTAGATCGTATCTCTCAAGTGGTAGGTTTCCAGTTGTACATAGTAACTAAATGGCCACCTTTTGCAACCCTTTTTCTTTGTGCATATTAAATTCCTGGCCCCTGTAACCTAATCTACTTCAAAACCCAGTCACCCAATCACCCAAACTTGATCACTGCCTGCTTTCTCTGCTGCAGCAAATCATATGCAAAACAGGCCAGAACATGTTCTATTCCCTATTTAAGGGACCTAGAAAATGATAGGAGCTTCCAACCTTCACTAGGTTCCTGGAATTTTCCAAATTTTGTAAAGCCCTCTCCTCATATTATCTCATACATTTGCACAATTATCTCTGTAGACGGTAATGTTAGATAGAGCCCGTATCATAGATGGAAAGATTGAAACACACATAGGTTGGTGTTGATGTTTGTGGTCTCTAGACTCCGCATTAAATACATCTTTTCACAATACAAAGAGAATGGGTGGGAAGGAGAGAATATGTTTACCTAAATGTATATAAGGAACTCATTTCTATTCAATTACAAGATCCCAGAAAGGACACTAAACAATGACCAAGTTTATCCTACTGCTTTCAGGCAAGTGCATCACCATCGCCCAATACTGAAAGGCCAATAAAGTGTCTAAGTTAACACCCTGGATATCTAGAAGTTCATCTCTGTGCCTAACTCTAAACATCAAAAGCAGCTGGTGAAACTCTTCTACATAAAGGAAATGTGTCTGCATTTCAAGATGTCAGTTAGGAACTGGGGCCAGATCCCCTTACTCCAAGAAGGGGCTTGAACCCTTCATCTAAGTCATGCTCACCCAGTCCTACTATGTAACCTTCCAGGGGTCCCTAGTGAAACAGTGGTGAGCAACTCCTGCTTGACAGGCCCTCTTCAGCTCCATGGGACTGCCAAAGACTCCATTCTGCCTCCAGAGACTTTCTGACTTGTTTCTTAACCTCTTGCCCTGCCCAGTTTACGAATTCCACAAACACTCAAGGGGAAATCTGTTAAGGCTGGGCTTATTTCTCTGAACCTCTTTTTCTTCACCCCACCCAGGATCTTGGTCCCTTAAGTCCTGGCAGCATTCATAACCCTCAACTTCATTTTTGTCCCTTTAGCATCTTGAAATTGCCAAAAGTTCTGCTGGTTCTCTGTCCCTTAGCTGCAGTCCTCTGCAGGAGTCAGCCTTCACCACAGGCCAAGAATTGGTAAATGTCTCAGAGGAAAGCAACTTGTTTCTCTGTAATTCCCCTTTTTTCTGGGAATTTGTCCCCTCAGTTACCTCAATTGTTCTCTAAAGTCTTCAAACACATTGTTTTCATGTTTTGTCCAAATCTTCTGGTTGTTCTCAGTGGGAGTGTTGTTCTGCCACAGGCTACTACGTCATATACTTTGGGATCTTTCTGACAAGCTTTTCATCTGAGAATCCATCACAATTTAAAAGAACATAAATGCAAGTTCATGAAAGAAGTTTGTAACTTCTGTCCCTATTTTTTCGTGGCATCTTATTACTCTCATATGATATGATTTGAACAACAGGTAAAGAGGTTGTCGTTGTTGACATTAGTTGCTGTAGATCGCACCCTGACTCATGGCAATCCCATGCGTGCAGAGTAGAACTGCTCCACAAGGTTTTCAATGTTGTGACCTTTCGAAAGCAGGTCTCCAGGCCTGTCTTCAGAGGAGCCTCTAGTTGGGTCTGAACCACTAAGGTTTCAGCTGAAAGTTGAAAGCTTAACTGTGCCACCCACAGGAACTCTGGAAATGGGATACCTACCTCAAGATATTTTATTCCCATGTGTCTGTTACTGATACTCCAACTATTAAAAATGTGTTCAGGGCATTGTCTCTGTTAATATGCAAATGTCTCTAGAAGAATACTGGCAACCATGAGCTACAGGGAATATGATGGAGAGTAGATTTTTATATGGGCAGGAAGATAGAGGAAAAATGTGAGTCTGGGGTCTGCTAAGGGGAGAAGCACAAGACCATTACCAAGCCCCTGGGTACCCAAGAAAAAGGAAAGAAAAGCACAATGAAATAAAAATATCCTGAGAGTTTCGAGCTTTTCTGAATCACAACTTGGCCCCAGACTGGCTCTAATCTGTGGCATTACTGCATCTCTTTCCAGATGAATAAATATGAGGAAGAAGCGTCAGTGTCCTGCCAGGGTTGTAAACTCTGCCCAGGGGCTGACAGGGAAGAATTCTATCATCCTGGCCTGTGGAGGGCATGAGCTCAGCTAGGCCCAAGCTCGTCTCTACTTGACCAATCTCCTCTTTAGGAGAGAATGTTTTCATTGAAGCATTATGTTAAAATTTGTTATATATTCTTTGCTTTCACAATCATGATACCCATGACAAAGCCCTGTGCTTGTATAGAAAAAGGTAACAGGTATGATAGAAATGGGACCTTTGATCCTTAAGTGCTTGTGCTATGAAAAACATATGCTAAACCAAACAATCTCTGTATCCCCAAACTTTGCTCTTAGGTTTGGTTTAGACTAAAGCAAGTTCTGTTACTCATTATGAAATGGGTGTGTTTCCTGTTACCCAGGAAGTGGGAGCTGGTCCATATCAAGATGGTTCATACAAGGACAGAAAAACAAGCTACAATGTCAATGTCTGACGTTCCACCAGCAGGTTGCTACAGCTGCTTTCAGCTCTGCTGGAATCAAGTATTGACACCTGTTATCCAACAAGGTGTAGGTGAGATAGGTGGAGCCATTACAGGGAAGCTACAAGGTCACCACACAGTGTCCCATACCTTTCCAAAATGGATAAGCATGGTTCCAATCCCAGCCACCCTTGGGCCCTAGGGGCCAAATTTGTCCTAAAACTAAGAGGTAGCACTTATCTCTCAAGGACTCACAGCCAAAAAGAAATGGAAATGTACCCCTACCAGTAATGACTAATTTTCCATTAGGAGGAAAAAGGAAAAGAATCTTTGTTAATCTCAAACTACATACCTGCTACTCTTGGGGCTTATTTACATTAAACATTTAACCTTCACATTGCTCCTATGACAGATGGAGTTATTCTTATTTAAAACCAAAATGTAATAGAGGTTCTGAAAAATTAGATCACTTATCCAAGATGATCCCATTAGTGCCTGGTAGATTTAAACCTGGATAGTTCTGGTTTCAAAACTCATATGCTTTCCTTTAACCCATGATAACAAACAGCCACTTTGTATGATCCTGTCTTGTGGACATTATGGAGGCCACACCACAGTGACAGACAAGTCACATGGAGGCGTATGTTCCCTGTGTTTCACAGTGAAGCTGCTCAACACATAAATTAAGGCCTAACCACGTACTTGCCAGGGCCCTGATAATATCATCCCTGGCACAAACTGACATGGTGGTGGGCCTCCTCAATTCAAGTTCTGTCAAATCCAATCACTTAATTAAAGCCCTAGGAAGGATGGGAATTTCAATAGCAGGGCACTCTGGAAGCATTCTATAATCTAAAGCAAATACAGAAATAAAACAACTAGAGAGAACCTATCAAAGCCATAATACATCTATTACCACAGCTGTTTCTCCCCAGACACTAGGCTCCCTCCTGAGCCTATTATTAAGTGCAAATGACCAGGCTCAGTGACTGTTATTTTTAAAAACATTACTTATCGTGCATTGTGTTCTGAAACTTGTTAACGTATTTTAATTTGCATAATTATAGTAATTTTCTCCTATGTCAATGTAGGATTATATTAGGATTTTGCCTTTTTATTTAAAGAACTACTCAGGTTCAAAAGCAAGTTGTTGTTAGATCATTTTTGACCCTTTCAGGCAGTTGAGATGCAGCGATAACGGAAAGATGCATTGGGCTAAATGCATCCTTGGCTCATCTTTGGAAGAATGGGATAAGCATGACAGACCAAAAAAAGGAGAGAAAAAAGATAGGGATTACTGTAGTAGAGGAATGGAAGGCAATGCAGAAACAAAGATAAGAAGAGTTCTTTCTTTGTAGAGCTTCTTCAGAGGGTACTTTAATCTTTGTTATAACATTTTCTTTTTTAGCAACTCAGGGAATTTGACCGTATTATCTGTATCTTACAGATAATGAACTTATGAATAATCCCTCATATAGTTAGCCTTGTTGGCATGTGACACTGAATTGATTTTGATTCATAGTGACCCTATAGAATTAAATACAACTGCCCTATACTGTAATCTTTATGGGAGTAGATTGCCAGGTCTTTTCTCCTGCAGAGTGGCTGGTGGGTTTGAACCACTGACCTTTTGGTTGGCAGCCCAGCACTCAACCACCGAGCCACCAGGGAGCCATCTAAAACCTAGATCTCTCAATTCTTAGTTTGGCCTACTCCGTGGAATAAGTATTTTTTCCAAGAAGATTTGCTCAGTGAAATACTCAGAATATTTCCAGGTTGTAAACTGTCCACCATTAGTCTGTGCAATAAGTCAGAAACACTTCCATTGTGTAGTCAATTTATTTATTTTTATATATTAAAGAAAATTGTCTATGTTGACTTACCACATATTACCAGTTACCAAGGAGTAAATTTCGACTCATGGCAACCCCAGGTGTGTCAGAGGAGAGCCGTTCTCCTTAGGGTTTTCGATGACTAATTTTTCAGAAGTAGGTCACCAGGTTTTCTTCCAAGGCACCTCTGGGTGGAATTGAACCTCCTACCTTTTGGTTACCTGTTTTTATCGCCCAGGGATAGAATACTAATAAATTATAATTACTCAGTATAAAAACTTCACAACTAAACTTGAAATCACTGCAGATTTCTTAGGGTATCAGCAAACCAGGGTTGAAAATCATCAATCTGAGTTGAGCTTACTCCAAAATAAACTATTTTCTTAGTTATAGTAATCTTAGTATTGACTTTAAATATGTTAGAAATGATTTTTTATATATATATATTACTAGTAAGGAAATTCAGGCTTCATTAGGATGAATAACTTGCCTAAAGTGACACAGCTAGTGAATGGTTGAATCAAGACTCAAACAAAGGCTTTTGTCTTTAGAGACGGTGCTCTTCTCACATTTCACACCAACTAGCTACAGGGTTGCTATGAGTTGTAATCAAATCAATGGCAACGGGATTTTTTTTTTTTTTTTGGTTAGCAGAGTTTTATCAATTCTACCTCATGAAAACTTCAAGTCCTTCCTGGGTTTAGGAATAGACAACCCAAAAAAAACCAAACCCATTGCTGTCAAGTCAATTCCAACTCATAGAGAGCCTATGGGACCGAGTAGAACTGCCCCATAGGGTTTCCAAGGTGTACCTGGTGGATTCGAACTGCTGACCTTTTGGTTAGCAGCTGCAGTTCTTAACCACTATGCCACCAGAGAATAGGCAAAGAAGGATTAAAATATATTTCCTAAACCATAATATTTTAATCAAGTGCTCAGCAAGCTTTTTCTTCACTTTGGGCTAAGTCCAGCTCTCATTTCACTATCCTGATAAAGGATGAGAGAGTAAATATTTTGGGCATTGTGGGCCACTCAGTCTACCTAAGTCTGCCAGTATAGCATTAAAGCAGTTGTAGAAAATTTGTGATGGAAGGAGCATGTTTGTGTTCTGCTGAAACTATTTACAAAATTCAGCTTGTGGGCCAGATTTAGACCTCAGGCTTTAGTTTATCCCCAGTAAAGATCCACGTACGGTCATTGCAAAGAGGCAGGCAAAATGCTCTCTAGTGCTAGTACAAAATCATTAATTAATTAATCATTCACATCACACTTGTATTTGATGTTTAGGGCACAATACTGTATCAAACATAGAAAATGACAAAATTATATACAATTAAAACTTCAAAACACATGTTGTTTCCTCAACAGAAATTGAGATAACCTATTAAAATACATTCAAAGAATCTAAAAGTCAAAAGCATTTTTCCTGCAGTTGCTTGAATACGGAATATGTAATTAATAGATTTTAAGTCCAGAAAATAAATGAAGCCTAGTGCCTGTGACCTTTGGTTTCTGCATTCTCGCTTCTGAAACAAATTGATGTGTTCCAGTGAGCGTGCCCATGTAAGACTTCAGACGGAAGATGATTCAATAATGAGCTGATGTTTCATGAGACAAGGCCTGATCTTTCATTAGTAAGAGATAGGAATACAGAAGTCATAGTGTACACACTACAACTGGGTCTTAATATAGATGAGTTTTTTTTTTCCCATATGAGCTAGTGGAAATATTTGGTCAAACTAGTAGACAATCAAGGCCAGTCTATTTATATATAAAATCTCTACTTCTCCTTATAAGCTAGGTAAGATCATTCACTGAGAGCTCCAGGTTGACCATACAAATTGTGGGAAGCTCAAACAACATGAGGTTTTGACTAAAAAAAAGTAGCTGCCACAGGACTTTGCTACTTCTGTAGGAAGCCTGGCCTAATCTCCATAAAAATTATGCTAATATCACTATAGGGTCACTATGAGTCTGAAGCGACTTGATGGCAACGAGTTTTGTTGTTGTTGTTGCTGTTAATCATCTTTGGAGCCCTTGTGGCACAGTGGCTAACAGCTTGGCTGCTAACTAAAAGGTAGGCAGTTCGAATCCCCAGCTGCTCCTTAGAAATCCTATGGGGCACCTCTACTCTGTCCTATGGGGTCGCTATGAGTTGGAATTGACTCGAGGGCAACGGGTTTGGTTTTTATGTCTCCCTTAAACTTCTCCTATACTCATGGTTCAGAGTACTCATTTGCTCTTATGTAATGTCTGGCATTGTTGCCCAAATTCCTGGGTGATTCAAATGGCTAAAGCTCTAGGCTGCTAACCAAAAGACTGGACTTTCAAGTTCACCCAGAGGTGTTTTGGAAGAAACAGTTGGTGATATACTTCCAAAAAACCAGTCATTGAAAACCCTGTGGAGCACAGTTTCGTATGATGTTGTCCTGAGTAGGAGTCAACTTGACAGAAGCTGGGGTTTTTTTTTTGTTTGCTTGTTTGTTTGTTTGTTTTGTATTGTTTTTCTGTGCTTTCAAATATATGTCTTGTTTTCAGAATTAGATTGTAATATTTGAAATCAGATACATGTAGGTTTAAACCTATTTCATCTTTTACAAGCTTTGTGATTTTTGACAAACTATTGATCTTCTCCAAAACATTTTCGGATAGTAATAACTGGTATTTCCTGGGTTTGTTATGGGCTTACATTTAGTAACTTGCGTAATCATCATTATCACCCTCATCATCATCAGTATTTCATGTCATTCTTCTGTGAAGTTTTTCTCAGCTCTCCAACCAGAATTCATTGCCCATCATCTCACAGAACTTTCAAATTCTTTCTCATTTTTATGCTGCATTTTAAATATTTGTTTGCATGGCTGCTTCCCTGGCTGGATCAGAGTGCCATGAAGTCCTCCAGGTGGAGGATTTCAAATAGATATTAATTGAGTACTTTTCTAAAGATCTAGAAAATTAGTCTTTGATTTTCTTTATAGACTTCGCTCTTCAGACATAGTGCACAGTAGCATCAATAAAGAACACAGCACAAATTTAGTACATCTTTCTGTGCTAAGATATAGCTGGATTATATGAAGACTACAGCTAGACTGAGCTTTCCCAGAGTCCTTTGCAGTTGGTTGGCATCACGTTTCAGCCAATGGAATGTGGATGGAGTTAATGTATGCCATTTCCAAGCCTCCCCCGTAAAAACCTCTGACACAATCTCCCACGTTCTCTTTTTCCCTTTCACTTGCACAATGGAGAAGGTTCTGAAGACCTAGAAGGTGGAAGCAAAAGATAGAAGGCACTTAGTTTCCCAAATCACCAGTTTATACAGCATAAAATACTCCTTTCTCTCTTAGCATACACATTCTTAGTCCCTGTCTTAGTTTCCGAGGACTGCAGTAACAGAATACCATTAAGTAGGTGGCTTTAAAGAACATAAATTTATTTTCTCACAATTGCGGAGGTGGAAGTCCAAATTCAGAACGTCAGCCATGTCAATCCCTTCTGAGGGCTTTGAGAGAAGAACTGTTCCATCCTCCCTCCTAGTTTCTAGTGACTCCTTGTGTTCCTTTGCTGCTTAGATGTATCCTCATGTGGTGTCTTCCCAGCGTGTGACTCAGTTTCTGTGTTTATCCCTTTTATAACTTGACACTCTGAAGGAGTTAGGAGTAGGCTCCATCCTAGTCCACTATGACTTCCTGAATTTAACTGATAACATCTGAAAAGAAGAACCCTTTTTTCCCAAACAAGGTCACATTTACCAGTACAGGGAAGAGGATCACAATTTATCTCTTTTCGAGGACACAATTTAATCCATAACAGTTTCTTACCTACCATTATCCACCAATTAATTCTTAGTTTTCAAAGCCTAGCTCAAGCATCAGCCATTTTCTCCTAAAGATTTTCACACTACTCCAGACCCTACTGTTTTCTTCTTTCTCTGACCAAAGACTAGAGTCTATGTGTCAGGGTAAAACATGTAATTACACGTTGCCTAGAATTGTTTGCTAATTTTTCATACATTATTTCATATGACCCTGGACCTCATTAGCTCAACATACTCCCAACAGAATTACCTTCACTTATTTGTGTCCTCAAATTGTTATTGAAGGTGAATATAAACAGCAAACACAGGAAGACCACCTGTATATTTTTGTAAAGCTGTAGATGAACATATTATGCCTTTCAGTGTTTCTTCTATACAGTCAGATATGATAAATTATTTTGAGAATGGATTATCTGAGAATATGTCACTTTTCTTAAAAAAATATATATATATTTTTGAATACTTCCTTCCAAAGGATGATAAGAATTACCCAATTACGTTTTACTTTTTTTGCCCTGGTTTCTCCAGATTCTGAGCAGTAAGCCCTCATATTTAGTATGTTTGCTTTTTCTTTTTCGTGGCTGTGATCTTTTTAAAAACAACTCAGTGACATATATATTAACATTTCTCAATTTGCATGTTGGTTAGGTTCCTGGAAAGTGGCAAGTGATTCAAAAACACTTAAATCAAACTGAAATTTTGCATAATGAAAAAAAATAGATGTATTCTGTTAGGTTAAAAAAAAAAAAAAAAAGCCCACCATGCCCCCATTTTTTTCCAAATCGCTATAAATAAACAGTTTATGTAAATATGTGAACATACTAAAAATGTTTATGAATAGAAACACAGTCCCTGAAACTGTCCAATAGACCTACCATAGACATAAGATATAAAACCATTAAGAATTCTTACATACAAAGTATTACATGCCAAGGTGAAGCATAAAGCATATTGCTTACTATTTCACCTTTTTAAGTACACTGGAGCTTATATTTTTATTCCATTGGTTTCAACATTTTCTTATTTCTTTATCAGTGGGACTCCTGGCTCACAGTGCATTTTTCAGTCATGATTTCCCTTGAGCTAGGGACACAAGCATCCACAAGGCATAGTCCCAGAATGCTTGAAGGGTACACATGGTAGCTGGAAAGGATTTCATGGACAGTGGCCAAGAATCACTGTGCAATATGATGAGAGTAATGTCACGTGGTGGTGCTTGGCTATCAGGCAGTGCCCTCAAGCCTACACTGCCAGTGAGAGAACCCCTCACACACCCAAAGTTTGCCAGGAAATTGAAACCATGCCATTCTGAACTGTTAAATATTGTTAATTTCTTTATCACTTTATTCCCATGATATGCAAATTAATCACACATACATTTATGAACTGGCAAATAGATTTGGAGATACATGAAAATAATTTAAGTTGAATCAAATCTGACCTCTCTAAACCTTAATATTTCAAATTATAAAACTAATATCCCTATTTCACAGAGTAGTTGTGAGAATTATAGGAAGTAATATAAACAGAGTGGTTAGCAGAGTGCCCGATCTGTAGCAACTACTCATTAAGTGTTAGCCATTATTATTAGCTATCATTTGAAAGTGACAAATGTCAATGGATGAATGTTTACTGGTATCCACTCATCCCTAGCCTGTCAAACCAGCCTGACAGATGCATAAATAATGCACCTACTGCCCTATGGAGGTAAAGAGTTAACACCAGACAACATTTGCTCTAACTTTATCGCTATTCCAATCCCAACATTTAGTTCTAATGACAGTAACCTCAACCACCCATTAGTATCCAGGCATATGTGCATTTATCTTCCAACACCAATAGGATTAAAATTTCCTTGAGTGCAAAACTGTGTCTCCTGCCTCCTTGTACTTACCTTTATGGACCACCACCTCAGCATTCCGAAGTTCATGAGTGCTCAATGAAAGTCTATGACTTGACTTCCTATCTGTTGCACTAACCTCTATTACGCTGACACAGAACAACGGTAAAGCAGTAAGAAAAAACAGTAATATACTCTTTTCTTCCAGTGCATTTGCAGCTGGAGCTATCAAAAATATCCACCTCAAGTCATTGACCAGGACAGTATTATCCACATTAGACTAATAGAAGCTGCCTACCAATACAGGGAGGAGGAGCAGCCAGTGATACTTTTAAATGGATAGTTATTCCACAGGCCAAAATAATGCAAATGGCATTTTAAAAGCCAAGACCTCATGGGAAAGCTTTCAAGTTTTCTATGAAAGGCATGGGTTATTAGTAGGGATAAATTTTAACAATCTGCAAGTAAATTTCCAAGTCACTGGGTAATTCTTAGTCGACCTTTACTTTTTCTTTGTATCTCTCAGAATCCTAAATAGATTCAACACTACTGGCATTTACACACACAAACACACACACAGTGGTGTGCTGGAGCCTGCTAATACTGGCTGACAGAAAGCCTATTGTTAAATATTCAAAAATTTGTAAACCATTTGATAAACTGTTGGTAGCTGAAATTGGCCATGATGGGAATATTTATACCAGCGACATTGACAAACACTACAAATCAGGCTTTTTTTGTTTTTTAAAGAGAGAGAGCGAGCCAGTTTAACCGCATGCGTCCTACCACATGTGGAATTTACTTATGGAATCTATTTATGGAATTATGGAAGTACTGAGACTCAATGCGAGGCCATCCATAGAAAAGCAACAGAGTGAAACATTTCCAGAAGAAGGCTCAGATATCTAAGACAATGGCTAGATATCAAGGAAGTATTTTAAAGCTGAGGATGGGGAAGTTAGACCACGTATACTTCTCAACCATCAGCATAATTTTGAATGATGCCTATGGTGGCGACACCTCTATTTATGTTCTAGAAACCAACTCAAGTTTTGGATCAACCTGGGAGTTCTGCGTATACCATAGCTGCTTTCTCAACTAAGACAAAAAACAATGACTCTTGATGGTTTAAAGGTGACTAAAGGAGTCCCTCAGTGGTGCAAATGGGTAAGCCCTTGACCACTAACCAAAAGGTTGGCAATTCAAACCCACACAGAGGTACCTCAGAAGGAAGACCTGGTGATCTGCTTTTGAAAGGTCACAGTCTTGAAAGCCCTATAAGATGCAGTTCTACTCTTCAACACATGTCATTGCCATGAGTCAGAACGGACTCAGAGACAGCCAATTTGTTTTTTTGTTTTGTTTGGTTGGTTGGTTAAATGGTACCAAGGGAGCAGTGGTGGGTCTGTGGTAGAAATCTCACTTTCCATGCTGGAAACCTGGGTTCAATTCCTAACCAATACACCTCATGCACAGTCATGTACTGCTATCATAGATTTTAGCAGAGCTTTCAGAAAATCAGCACTTGAAAATTGTGTGGATACAATGGTCCAATCTACACCTATCACAGGGATAGGGCAGGATCAGGCAGAATTTCCTTCTGTTATGCATGGGGTTGCCATGAGTCGGGGGTGGGGAACGACTTGATAACAGTGAACACCACCACCAAATGATATTAGGAAACAAATGTGCACAGCTAATCTGATCAGTTAGAGTCCAAATGTTTCCTGACAGTGATTTTATGAACTAAGTAATGTCCAGTGTTCTGATTTACTGTGCATTCCTAATGAATAGACACAGAGGGGATGCCCTAAACTAATGGCTCTCCATAGAGTCCATGACAGTCCTATTTCTGCCCGATGATATCAAAATTGATTCAGACACGTGATATATACATTGAAATCAATTCACTCTTTGAGAAGAAAAGGGTAATGGAAAGATTTAACTACTGAAGACATTAAACTTCTCCAGATCATCATGAGAAGAAAAATGAGAGAAATAACATCAACTGTGATTGGAAAGATGGAACTCAACTTACTAAGATTAACCATGTTTTCACAGTTACAAAAGCTACAGATTTAACTTTCTTGCACTTTTTCCAAGAAACAATTTCTTCCAACTTCTGTCCAAATGAAGACATCATATCATAAATAAATATTAATATGCTGATCAAAAGATTCACTACTACAGCATAATGGTTTAGCAACTAGTGCAATCCATATCTTGAAACTAATTCAGGTTTGTCAATGAAAGAACACAAATTTTGAGCTTTAAGCTAATCATCAAAAATAATTTTTGATGTGTTTACATAGCATTGCTTTCAGAAATTCAGGCAAATATAAGTTAAAGAAGTACCTCATTTTTCAAAGTCAATGAATAAATATCTTTTTTTGTATGCATACTTTTCATAAAGAAAGAGTATTATAGATGAACTTTTATACAAAGCTTCTAGAATTTACTTTTTTACTTGTGAATTGTTTTCTACACCACCATTTACATCTAAGGAACATTGAAACAAAACATACTTCCACTAACAAAGATAGCAATCCACTTTGTCCATAAATCATGGACTATACGACTCTTGTAAACTTACATTATTTTTTCTTTTTCTCTAAACAATGAAAAATCCATAGCCATACTGCTGCCTTATCTTTAGAAAAAGCATACAATTGGATAAAATCTTCTCTCTGACTTCATTTTATATTGTTGCTTTTTTTTATTGTTATTGTTGTTTGCTTTTGAATTTGCCTCATTCTTTCAACTTTTTATGTTTTACCTTTTATTTTGAAACATTTTAAAAAACATTTGACACTTCTTAGAATGAGGCAAAATATACAGAACTAAATGAAGTATTTTCTATGTGGTTTTATTTCATCTTTAACAATCAACAGAAGTTTTTAGTATTTATTAGTCACTTTTATTTCTTCATTTATAATTTTACTATTCATATTCTTTGCTAATATCTACTGAGTGGTCATATGTTTGGTTGCTTGTTTTAACTGATGAGAAAGAACTCATTTATTTATTAAGAAAAATAATTTTTTGTCTTATGATATAAATAAATTCACCAGTTTGTTATTTGCCTTTTAAATGTTTATGTTGCTTTTGAGATATAGAAGTTTTTGTCTTTTAGGTGGAATCTTTCTCTATTTTACTTATAGTTTCTTCTATTGATGTCATGTTTAGAATATCCTTTGACAGTCCCACATCATTAAGGTATTTACCTAGTTGTTTTAAATTAGTGTTTTATTCTTAATTTAATTCTTTTGAAATTTATTTTGAATATTTTCTTAAATATCTTGCTAAATATTTTAACAACCATTAACCAACTATTCATATTTTGCTTCTGATTTGATGCAACATGCTTATAATGTATAGATCTCTTTCTTAGCTTTTAATTCTGTTCCCTTGAAATTTTTCATCTATTTTGGAACTGGTACAACTCTACTGCAATTATTTTAGCTTTATAATTGCCTTCAGTACCTGGCAGTATAAGTGCCCCCTCCTTATTCTTCTTCTTAAAAACCTCTTGATACTTCTAACTTTTCCCCATAAGTTTGAGAATTATTTTTTAAGTGCTCCCCCATGAACACAAAGACAGACAGACAGACACAGACACACACACACACACACACGCACACCACTCCCATATTTGGAATTTCATTAAACTTACAAATACATTAGAAGGCTAGATAATATATATTTACCAGCCTGATAGAAATAAAAAGACATCATTTCTATGGTTTCTTCCACAAATTGGTGACGTTACAGTATATCTACTTTGACTTGACTTCTTAAAGAACTTCCCATTCAATCAATGTTGGGTGGCCTATTATATGCTGTCTTAGTTATCTAATACTGCCATAACACAAATAACACACGTGGGTGACTTTAAAAAACAAGAATTTAATGTCTCACAGCTTGAGAGGCTAGAAGTTCAAATCAAGGCACCAGCTGTAGAGGCAGGTCCTTCCTTATCTATAGCCCTAGGTGTTCCTTGGCATCTCTTGGCTCATAGAGGTATTTTCACTCAGCATCTGTCTTCTCCTTGTGTGTGCGTCTCTGTGTCTATTCTGTTTTTTTGTAGAAGACACCACTAAAACAGGAATTGGGTTTTGGACCCACCCTACTCTGATCTCACCTCATTAATATAACTAAATAAAACCTCTGTTTCCAAACAGGGTCATATTTACAGGTACAGGGGTTAGGACTTCAACATAACTTTTGGGGGTATGCAATTCAATCCATAACACATGCTGAGCACCATGGTAAAAACCGAGCCTAGTGCTGTCGAGTTGATTCCAACTCATAGCGACCCTATAGGACAGAGCACCATGGTACAATGTGGAAATTGAAACTTAGATAAAGTTAGATCTCTGTCCTGAAAAGTCTTATGATCTTCTCTAAATTCTGTACTTCTAGGTGGATAATGATAACTTTAATGACAAAAATATATCTTTACAGGTCTGTAGTCTATAATATTCACTTCACTCAAAGGCTTTTATCTTTTTTTTTTCTTTTCTTGTTATATCCCTCCCTTCTTTTTCACACATTTGGCTTATCGTCACTCTGTATCTTATTTGTGTGCTTAGCTAATGTATAGTTTACCACTTTTATTCTCCAAAGACCATAAGAAAAGTATTCTAACTTGTGAAGTAAAATGAAACATATTCAATGCTGCAAAATTCAGATTTTACTAATTTTATTGGTCTTTTGTGTGCAAGCATGTTTACATGATCACATATTAAGAAATCATGAGCGGTTAATATGAAATTACTTAATAATGCAATCAAATGTACTTTGGTTTCGTCTATTAAACAACTCTGTGTGTAGGTATGTGTGTGCTTTATCTGAGAACATATTAACTTCTGTTCCAAGATCTTAGACGCTGATTTAGTTGCGGTGTTCGTTGGGTTACCATAATCCAGCAGAAGCCGTGACTATGATTGGTGTGTGATTAATAACACATGGCAAAAAATGAACACCAAAACATAACTACATCTCTACATCTACAGCCTATTTGTCATTTAAAGCAATAAATCCTATTTTCAATTATGTTTCAAGAAATGGTAAAGCTGAAAAAGATCATGTGTATCATTAATTACAAGTTATTCATTCTACAGATGAGAAAACACACAGGGCCATATGAACTTGAAAAAGTCAGTCAAGCTCTCCGAGACTTGATTTCTCTCTATATAAGGACATGCTCTGAAAGTTCTGAGTCAGTTTAAAACGATTGATATTCAACTACATTAAATAGAAAATCTAAGCACAGAGATGAATGAAAGAACCACCCTCTCCCATCAAAAATCCTAGGAGGAAACAAGAAACTGCAACCCAGATTTCAATGAGAAGAGTCTGCAGAGAGTGCCAGAGCCAAAAAGCCTAGAGTGAATAATGAAAAACCGAGGACGGATCTGATAGGCAAGAACGGTGATAGCAGATAAAGAAGAAGTCATCTGCCTCTAGCTTTTCTGCTCTCAATTTTGGTGGTGTGAGGTAGCCAGTGCTGGTTAAAAGGCAAGAGGCAGGGTGGGAATAAAGTGGAGAAAAACTGGAAAAATTAGCTAAGTTTTTTTTATATTTTTAAGAATTACATAAAAGAGCAGGAGTGGTAATGTTAATCTCTGATAAAATAAACTTTAAGGCAAAGTCCAAAATAAAAGATAAGGAAGGAAATTATATAATGATTAAAGGGTCAATCCACCAAGAAGACATAGCCATAACAAACATATGCACATCCAACGACAGGGCTCCAAAATACATTAAAAAAAATTTTTTTTTAACAGCATTGAAAAGAGAAATAGTTCCACAATAATAAAAAGAAACTCAACACACCACTTTTGGTGAAGGACAGAGCAACTAGAAGGGAATTAAACAAAGATACCCACCACCCAGTGCCCTAAACAAAGATACAGAAGATCTAAATGCCACAGTAAACCAATTTGACCTCATAGATACATACAGAACACTCTACCTAGCGGTAGCAAAGTATACATTCTTTTCCAACACACATTGATCATTCTCCAGAATAGACCACATTTTAGGGCACAAAGTAAGCCCCCATAAAATCCAAAACATCAGTATAACACAAAGCGTTTTCTCTAATCACAATGCTATAAGAGCAGAAATCAATAACAGGAAGAGCAACAAGGAAAAAATCAAATATATGGACACTGAATAGCACTATGTTTAAAAACCACTGGATAACGGAAGAAATCAAAGAAGAAATAAAAAAAAATTCCTAGAATCAAATGAGAACAAAAACAAAATTTACCAAAACCTTTGGAGCACAGCAAAAGCAGTGCTCAGAGGTCAATTTATAACAATATATGCACACACCAAAAAAGAAGAAACAGCCAAAACCAAAACATTTACACTACAACTCAAACAAATAGAAAGAGAACAGCAAAAGAAGCCCGCAGTCACCAGAAGAAAGGAAATAATAAAGATAAGAGCAGAAATAATTGAAATAGAGAATTAAAAAAAAAAAAAAAAACAGAATCAACAAGACTAGGAGTTGATTCTTTGAAAGGATCAATAAAATCAGCAAACCACTGGCCAAACTGACAAAAGAAAACCAGGAGAAGAAGAAAACAACTCAAAAAATAAATAAGATCGATAATATTACAACAGAACCAATAGAAATAAAAAAGGATCATAAAAGAATACTTTGAAAAATTGTACTCCAACAAATTTGAAAACCTATAGGAAATGGACAAATTTCTAGAAACTTGGTACCTACGTAAACTAACACAAATTGAGGTAGAAAAACGCAAAAGACCCATAACAAAAGAAGGGATTGAAGAGGTAATTTTTAAAAACTCCCAACAAAAAAGAGCCCTGGTCCAGGAGAATTTTACCCAACTTTCAGAGAAGAGCTCACACCAATACTATTCAAACTATTTCAGGGTATATAAAAGGAAGGAATATTCCCAAATTCACTCTCTGAAGCCAGCATATCCCTGACACCAAAGCCAGGCAAAGACACCTCAAAAAAAGAAAATGAACAGACCAATATCCCTCGTGAATATAGATTCAAAAATTCTCAACAAAACTCTAGCCTAAAAAACTAGGGGCAAATCTAAAACCTGACAGTGGAACTTCCATAGCTTTACTCCTATAGCACTGCCAACCAGCACTATTTTTCAAAGTGTGTACTTTGAAAGTACCCAACTTCTTACATTGAATTCCTGCATGAACTACCTAGAACAGTTTTTTCCACTGACAGAGTCCTGACTGACACGTCTTGTATTAATTATGGAGATTTTTTCCATTTCGATTTTGTTAAGAGTTTTGGTCAGAAAGAAGTATTAAATATTACCAAATGATTTTTGGCTGCTGTGAAAATAGCATTTAATTCCGTAGCTTACTAAATCATGTTCATGGATTCCCTAATGTTGAACGACTCCTGCATTTCTAGGACAAATTTTACTTGCACATGATATATTATTCTTGCTGAATTTGATTGGGTTATGTTTATTCATAAAAAAATTAATCTATGGTTTTCTTATCCTTGACAGATTTAGTAAAGGAGATACTAGATTTATAGAATGTTTTGAGATGTTTTCTGTTCTTTTTCAATACTCTGAAACAATATTACTTAAGAACTCTTGGTTTTCTCAAAACTGCCCATATAACTATTTGTCCCTAACATTGTCTTAAGTGTAGGTCATTGACTGCCTTTTCAATTTTTTCTACAGTTATTTATGTATTCACCTCCTCTACCTCTTCTTGAGCGTCAGTTTTGGCCTTTCATTTGTTGTTGTTATTAGGTACTGTCAAGTCCAGTCCAGCTCATACCAACCCAGCGTAACAGAGCGGAACTCCCCCATGTGGTTTTCTAGGCTGCAATACTCACAGGAGTGGATCAGTAGGTCTTCTCTCCCACAGAGCCACTGGGTGGGTTTGAACTACCAACCTTTTGGTTAGCAGCTGAATGCTTAACCATTGTGCACCAGGGCATCTTCGTTTATTTAGCCCCATAAAAATATATATATGTGTGTATTTTTTTTTATTATATATGTATATATGTGTATGTATGTATAAAATAAAAAGTATTCTTACATATCCATGCAAGGACATTTTTCACTTTTTCAAAATCTTCATAGCAATAATTACGTTTGCTTACTTGCGCCTGATATGTGGGTTGTTGTTGTTTGCCATCAAGTCGATTCTGACTCATAACAACCCTACAGCATAGAGTTGAACTGCTCCATAAAGTTTCCCAGTCTACAGAGATTCATTTTTGGTTTATTGATCAAGTTTTCTATTTTGTGCTTTTATTTCATTAATTCCTACCTATTAACTCTCAATTTTTGTTAATAAAAAATTTTAGTTAATTAACTCCTGCCTAATTAATTTCTTCTTTCTGCTTGGTTGTTTTGTTCAGGTTCATTTCTCACCCTTTCTCTAGATCATGGAGTTGAAATCTCAGTTTTTTGGTTTTTTTTTTTTTTTCAATTTATCTTATTATAAATTGCAATTAAAGCTCAAAAGACAACAAAAACAAATTCTGACCACCTTCATCAATAGGGAATTTATTGAAAAGATATCTGTGGACATTAAGAAGCAAGGGAATTAGGGCCTGTGGGTTAATTGCTAAAATATCAGTGTCTTTCCTCTGCACAAGAGCGCTGCAATGTACTAGAAAGGCAAGAATATGTACCAGATAAGAGTACAGGTTTGAGAATCAAAGTGCAAGCCCCACCTTTGCCACTGACCAGCTTTGTGACCCTGGGAAAGTCATTATATCTCTCTGTGCCTTAGTTTCCTCATTCTTAAAATGGTAATAGTAATAGAAACCTTCATTATAGAGTTGTTAAAAATAGTCGATAAATTTGTACATATGAATCTTACAGAACAGTGCCTGGCACACAGTAAACGTTCAAAAACTGTTTATTGTCATGTCCTCCTGAGAAACTTCATGTCCATCTATCTTCCTTCATGTCTGCTGAGTAGGCACTATAACTAATTAAGCTTTACTCTGCTTCCTTCCCAGACCTCAGTACCCAAGCTGGTAGCCTTCCACGGGCAGGCCATGCATTTTCTGAAGGAAAAAAAAAAGGAAGTTCTCAGGATGTAGCTTAAAAATGTGGGCCAGAGAAGAGAGAAGGCCAGAAATGGAGGCCAGCCATTCCCAACACTATCTGTTAATGTCCCTGAGCATTGTCCTACACCAGGGGTGATGTTTAAAATATTTAACATGGGCAGCTGGTCACTTAATAGTCGAAAGAGGACAGGGTCCTTAAGGCCATTCATGTGCCAAATATTGATCTTTTGGGGGCTGGATCGTGGGGAAGTTCAGGGGATCCTGAGTGAGGGTCCAGAGTGCCTGGGGACTCATGGCAGTGGCTTTATCAACTGGTGGAATGCATTTTAATAATTAAGAAACTCATATGACTGTGCCTAGACCATCACTGGAAACACTTTCCCTTCTGCTGGAGTTTTCTCCTATGTCTTTTTTTTTTTTTAAATCCATATTTGATTTCCTGCATTTATTCCTTCAGGAAACACTTCCAAGGACATAAAGGAACTAGTTAAACAATTCACCAGATTAAAGGTAAGAGTCACAAGTGATAGTTTTAATAACATTCTAGTTGTATCTCCTACGCCTGTTTTGAGACGGTTTTTACAACTCTTCCTTATCAACCTCATCCCATCTGCTTTCTACCTTGCAGATAATTCCTCAAGATCTTTGACCAAATGACTGTATCTTTTCTTGTTTTTCATCATAATTTAGAATACATACATATACACATGCATTCACAGATGCATACATATATATATAATTTCACAGATGTGTAGATATATTTTTCAGTCTCTTCAAGGAAACTGCAGAGAAGGAAGACAGACGTACTGAGTTCCTCAACTTGATCTACTGCACTTTTTCTTATTATTTTTTTAAGCCACAGACTATGGATTTATCTGAGTGGCATTTACTCCCACCCCCATTTCTGAAAGACCGGATGTTCCATGTATTTCAGTCAACTGAGTCCAGGTTTAAATTAAAACATGTAAAAAAAGGTAGTTGCTCTACCTCTCCACACAATAATTTAACTATAAATATGAACTGTGAGTTGGAATTGGCACCCAACAACAACAAACTACGTGATGATTACTTAAGTTAAACTGTGTGATACTTAAACTTTTGTAAATGTTTGATTCATGCAAAATATTGAGTAGCACAGAAAGCTGCTTTAAACAATCAAAGCTGACCACACTATTCATAACATTATGATCTTAAATAACGGCTGCCTCAAGAGTTGTATGATTTTGGCTGTATGCACTTACATGAGAATGCTGGCCTATCCAAATGATCTTTATCAGCATGCGCTGTTTCTCGTGCCATGGTTTATATTGACATTAAAGGAGTTTGAAAATATGAAAGGAGGAATCTGCCATGAAATTGAATTAGTTAGAAAGCGGTTAGAAAATCAAAGGATAGTAGAATAAAACATCTGATTCCAATACACATCTAGACCTAACGGTATTTTTTTTTAAAAAAAAAAATAACATAGAGTGTGACAATCTGAAAACAATCAGCAGTTCTCTAGAGGCTACCCAGGTGCCAAATATTAATCCCCTGGGTGCTAGATTGTGGGGAGGTTCAGGGGATTCTAATCAAGGGCTCAAGGTCCCTGGGGACTCAAGGCAGTGGCTATTTATCAACTGATAAATCTCGCCTTTCAGGAATGGAGGTAGGAGTGAACTCCATTCAGAATGGCTAGTGACTTATAATGTCAGGAGCATGATCAGAGGCCATGCTGTGGGGATGTGTATGACGCACATACAGAACTCACTAGTGTTCTAGATATGAAGGTACTGGAAGAGAGAACTAGGTTTTTTTCTTTTGGGAAGAGAGAAGATAATGTAAGGGAAAGGGGGGAGAGAAGAAGGCAGGGAAGGGCAAGGAAAGGGAGGAAAGAGAAGAAAGTGAAAAGGAGTTAATACCCAACATCACTGAGTTGGCAGGGATCATCTTAACGATCTTAGCAATCAAACCGAAATGTAACTCTGGTTTAAACAGAGTCAGTCGATGTAATTTCTTCAAGAAAATTTTTTAGACCAAAGTTCGTGAGTGATAACAAGCTCATGGATGAGAGAAAACACGGGTTTCACTTTCAGAATCTTCTCCAACACTGTGTAGACATAAGGCACAGATGACGAGCAGTTCATGGCCAAACATTTAGTTATCTCAGCCTTGGATAATTTCTCAGACTTGTGCCTCCAAGAGCTACTCCTATTACCACCATTTTGCCAGCGTGAGATGAGTCCTGCCAGCGGAATGGAACTTCAATATGTGAGTCATGTATCTTTATACCCAGCAAAGAAGAGTACATGAAACACTCTGGGCCCTTATGTTTTAATTACTGGGAATCAAAAGAAGCAAAAAATTGAACACGCCAACTTACAAATTAAGACTAGAAAATATGTAGTATTGCTTCCTCCTACACCACTTCAAGCATTGCTAAGCAATCATGGTACTTTTTCCCACTAAGTAAAGACTCAGCCTCACAGTTCTTCTCTCATCCGAATTGCAGCCTGCATGTTATTGGCATTCTAGGTAAAATCTTGTTTGACATTATGAGATAAAAGCAAACTTCTTTTTATGATTAAACGAATCTCACCCCACATCTGTACTGTAGTTTACAACTTACAAAGGGCTTTAGCATACTTTATATCACAGTTCACCACACTGCCAGGGGTGGATTTTAGCTTTATTAAACAGATGACTTTAGAGATAAAGTCATGCAGCTAATAAGTGGCAGAGGCAGGGCTCGAACTTTGGTTTACAAATCTGGTGCTTTTGACATTTTTATTATATCATACCTATATATATGTTTGTAGATATATGTATATGTATTTGTGTATATATACATACATACATATATACACATATACATATATGTATGTACACATATATACAAATGTAGCATATATATATGTGTATATATGTATATATAAAACAAGAAATGGAAATAATTATTAAGGAAACCTACTAAAATAAGAACATACACATATAACCTTTTAGTCAGCAGCCAAGCTCTTAACCACTGTACCACCAGGGCTCCAAAATAAGAATAAAAAAAAAAAAAAACTAAACCCATTGCCTTTGAGTTGATTCCAATCCATGGCGACCCTATAGGACAGAATAGAACTCCCCCATAGGGTTTCCAAGGAGTGACTGGTGGATACAAACTGCCAGCCTTTTGGTTAGCAGCCTAAGCTCTTAACCACTGCGTCACCAGGGCCCCAAAATAAGAATCCAAAGAAAAAAATCCAAACCCAGTGCTGTCAAGTAAACTCCGACTCATAGTGACCATGTAGGACAGGGTACAACTGCCCCATAGAGTTTCCAAGGGGCACCTGGCAGATTCGAACTGCCAACCCTTTGATTAGCAGCCATAGCATTTAACCACTACACCACCAGGGTTTCCTCCAAAATAAGAAAAAGCAGTGATAAAATACAATAACAATTTCATGCCTGCTGACTTTCTTGGCGTCAAGGCTGGTACTCAACCATCATTTAAATACTGTTGCAGCCTGTGGCTTTTCTGGGGTTCCAAATGTCAGGGTCCTTTAAGAAGCAAACTCAGTTCTGTAACACTCTTGATAGCTTAGATCTTTCAATTCTTAACCTCAGAGACAAGATCATGGTGAAGACACCTTCAACCCATGCTGACATTGTCAGTGTAATCATCACAGCTGTAATTCATTGAGCATTTGTATATATAATATTCATTGAGTAATGACAGAGTGCCGCCACTCTACTTCATGCTCTGCATATATTATCTGATTTATTTCTCTCGTTCTGCCACAGTAGGTATTCGTAATCTCATTTTGTAGGTGAGAAACCCAAGGCTCAGAGAGTTTAAGTGACTTGTCCAAATTAATTTAGCTCAAACAGGACAGAACTGGGATTTAAATCCAAATCTCAACTTCAACTTTTTGCATCATGTGGTGGTAGCTCCAAACCAAGAGATAAACCCATCAGCTTAATGAATTCATACAAACAGCTCTTAAACGTCCCCAGTGCCCAAAACGAGGAGGTCCGAAGCTACTCTCCCAATCATCGCAAATAATGTTTCTTATCCTTTAAGATCCTATAATGAGAAATGTTTTTCCCTTTGTCCCTATACTGAGATGCCCTTCTCACTCAGGGTCTCACGCCTTGTCTCCCAAACATAATGAAATATCTTCATTTATTTGCCCAGCTTTCCCAAAATTTGGGAGAAATGGGATGAGGTCATTTATATGAGGGACACAAATTACTAAGAAAAAAAAGCAAATAAATAAACAAGTTCTTATCTTCGTGTCATCTTTAGGCACATTAGAATGATGTCAGCTGGCCTCAGGGCTTAAGTGTTATGAACAATTTTTTTTTTTAATATTCTTACCTTATTTTTTCTTTTTTTTCTTCTCAAATCTCTCCTCTTTGGCAATATCATCAAGCTCATCTTTCACTCTAAACTCAATTTGCAATCTAGAACTTGATCTCTAACCCCGCCTCCATGAGCTCTTGTCCCATATTTTCATCTACCGCTTTATATATCCATCTGAGTTGGTCACTAACATCTTGAACCCAATACTTAAAAACTGGACTCATTACATCACCTCCTGCCCACGCCCCCCCCCCCAAAAAAAAAAAAATGAGAGAGAGAGAAAGAAAGAAAACTAAAGGAAAGAAAAGTCGTCTTCTCTCACTTTTGGCTATAAGACTTCTCCAATAATGATGTTGCATCATTTAAACCTAAAATCTTTTTTTGTTTTGTTTTAAAAAAGTTTTTTATTGTACTTTAGATGAAGGTTTACAGAACAAACTAGTTTCTCATCAAATGGTTAGTACACACATTGTTGTATGACATTAACAATCCCACATGTCAACGCTCTCCCTTCTCAACCCTGGGTTCCCTATTACCAGCTGTCCTCTTCCCTCCTGCCTTCCGGTCCCTGCCTCAGGGCTGGTGTGCCCTTTAGTCTTGTTTTATTCCATGGGTCTGTTCAATCTTTGGCTAAAGGGTGAACCTCAGGAGTGACCTCATTACTGAGCTGAAGGGGTGTCCGGGACCACACTCTCAGGGTTTCTCCAGTCTCTGTGAGGCCAGCAAGTCTGGTCTTTCTTTTTGAGTTAGAATTTTGTCCTACATTTTTCTCCAGCTCTGTCTGGTACCCTCTACTGTGATCCCTGTTAGAGCAGTCAGTGGTGGTAGCTGGGTAGCATCTAGATGTGCTGGACTCAGTCTGGTGGATGCCATGATAGATGTGGTTCATTAGTCCTTTGGACTGATCTTTCCCTTGTATCTTAAGTTTTCTTCATTCTTCCTTGCTCCTGAAGGGGTGAGACCAGTGGAATATCCTAGATGGCCACTCACAAGCTTTTAAGAGCCCAGATCAGCCTAAAATCTTATCTTCAGCTTCGATATTTCTCATTGCTTGCCCAAATGTGGTCAGTCCTACCCCCACGATGTTTTTTAATGCACTCCTTTTCTCTGTCTTCATCACAACATCACTGGCTCATTACCACTGATATAAACTGCTTTTATAACAGGATTCCATGCCTCTAAGAAATCCTGATTCTAATCTATTTTTGGCACTGATGGCATGATACTCTTCCCAGTTTTGAGCCCTGTTTATGTCACTCTGCTGCCAATAACCCTGCTTTAGTTACCAGGTAATATCTGAGATCCTTTTGCTTGGCACTCAAGGCTTTTTGTGATTTAGCCCCAACAGAACCTTAGATAAATCCCTTATTCCCCATTGTGTGTCATTTACTGACTACAATCTTGAGTAAGTTATTTCAGTTCTCTAAGCCTCAATTTCATCATCTTTATAAGGTGTTGCTGAGAATAAAATAATAATATGGAAAATAATAGGATTGCTAGAAAAATTAAGGGAACTAAATTATATAAAACATTTTTATAAACCGTAAGACAATTTGTAAATGTGAGAAATTCTTTTGACTAGGTTTGGAAGAGCACTTCACTTAATACTGCACATTCAAGCTCTTCTAATAACAGCTCTAACGCCACTTCTTCCATGAAGCCTTTCCTGAACCATTCAGCAGCTAATAATTTCTTCACCTCTGATATTTACTTATCTAAACTTCTTTTATAATACTTACTGAAGTCTACTACGGCTATTACTGTGAGTGTTCTATTGCCCCTGAAAGACTAGCAGAGAGCTGAGAATATCGGGGCCAGGGCAATATCTCTCAAAGTGCAAACCAGAAGGACTTTCCTGTGTTGTTGTTGTCAGGTGCTGTTGAGTGGGTTCCAACTCCCAGCAACCCTATATACAGCAGAACAAAACACTGCCCAGTCCTGCGCCATCCTCACAATCGTTGTTATGCTTGAGCCTTTTGTTGCAGCCTCTGTGTCAGTCCATCTCATTGAGGGTCTTCCTCTTTTTTGACGATGCTATGCTTTGCCAAGCATGATGGCCTTCTCCAGGGACTGGTCCCTCTTGATAACATGTCCAAAGTATGTGAGACGAAGTCTGGCCATCCTAAATGTTTAGACATACCTGTTTCAGTGTATATAGTTTACTCAAATCTGTGCTTAAACTCCATGAGAGCAAAAAAAAATTGTCTATCTTGTTCACCAGTATACACCCAGGACCTAATAATTTAAGGTACACAGTAGATTGTCTGAACCAAAACTAAAACAGATAGGTGAGAAATTCTGAAGGAAAAGAAAGGAGCCATGAATATTTACTGAACAGTTACAAGGTGCCATTGTGGTGGTTTTAAAACATATTCACAAGGTTTTGACACTTCTCTCATCTAAAAGCTTGCTGTATTTCTCCTCATCTTAAAAATGGGCTGGTCTCAATGACTCTTCTCTAATAAATGTCGTTGTTAGTTGTTATGGAGGCAATTCCAACTCATGGTGACCCCATGTATGCAGAGTGGAACTGTTCCATAAGGTTTTCAAAACTACTACCTTTCAGAAGCAGATCACTAGGCCTGTCTTCTGAGGCACCTTTGAATGGATTCAAACCACCAAACTTTCGGTTAGTAGTTGAGTGCTTAAATGTTTGTGGCACCCAGGGACTCCCTTCTAAGAAATAAAATGCAACAAATGTGATAATGTGTGACTTTTGAGGCTAGGTCATACAAGGGAGCCCAGCTTCCGCTGAAGTCTCTCTCCATCTTGTGACGCTCATCACTAAAAAAGCCAACATGTTGTGAAGAAGCTCAAGCCAAGGTCATTTGGAGACATGGCATATAGATGTTCCGGCCTCATTCCCAACCGAGGTCCCAGCCAACAGCCAGTATCTGCTGCCAGGTTCCTGAATGAGTGAGCATTCAGATAATTCTAGCCCCATGCCTTGGAAATCTAGTGGAGTAGAGAAAAGCTATCCCCACTGAGTCCTTCCCAAATTGCAGGCTCATTAGCAAAATGAATGTTTTTCTTTTAAGCTGCTAAATTTTGGAGTGGTTTCTCACACACCAATAGATAACAGAAAGAGATATAGATAGATGTAGATATTGGTGTGTTGTTGTTAGGTGTCATCGAGTTGGTTCGGACTCATAGCGACCCTATAGGACAAGGCAGAACTGCCCCATAAGATTTCCAAGAAGTGGATGGTGGATTTGAACTGTCGACCTTTTGGCTAGCAACCGAGCTCTTAATCACATCTTATCAAGGAATAGATTAGTGTCAACTTTTTTATGTAGAGAGGGAAACTGAGGCTCAGGAAGAATAAGAAGAAAAACAGCCTAAGGCCTTAAAAAAAAAAAAAATAGTAAATGACTGAGCTGAAATTCAAACCCTGGTCAACTGGAAGCCAAAGACAGCATATTTTCTTTTTCATCACAACTTTCTCCCTGGTTCACTTTTAGAAAAGGCACCTTCCTATAACCTTGGTGTCTTCTTTTGAATTTCAGAAGAAAATTTTTTAAAAACAGCCATTTAATGAAAGTACACATTTAATGATAAAAGTCACAGTTTTTAAAATAAAGGGTCTCATCCCTCCTATGTTCATAAAACAGCTATAACCTTAGGCAATTTTCAGTAAAAGATCCGCAACACATCAAAAGGCCCCCAAAGTGTATCACATCCCCTAGGAATCCTAGCCCTTAATTAGATGAAACATACTTATGTTTCCGTCACTGTTTCTGATCGTTAAAATTAGAAATTATGGATAGAAGCGAGTACCTTATTTTAGAATCTCATAACTGATATCTGCAAGAACACCAATGGATGCATGACGATGGGAAATATTTTATGAGAAACCAGCTGCTAAAATCTATTTAGTTGAAATCTGGAGAATGAATATCAACAGGTGTCCCAGAAGACTGATGAATGAATTCTTTATTGTTATAAACCAGGGGTCTACTCTTTCCTGTAGCCACGCATCTTAATCCCTACCTTTTGAGATGATTCTCAGACAGATAACTTCATAAGGTCAAAATTATGCCACCCATAAGTTTATTAAGATTTTTTAAAATTCTCATGTTACTTTTGTATTTGGGGGTCAGCACTCCAATTGCACTACGCAACCAGAAGTCTTGGTTTCAGACAGAACAGCCTCCAAGAGGCTGATTCGTATTATGAATGAAAATGTGTCAGTGAAATAAAGATCTCCTCTGCAAAGCAGGACCTGATGCATGCATAAAATGAACAGGGAATTTGTAACATTTACTTAGAATCTGATTACTCTAAGACTGCTTTAAAAACTACCTCTTTGTAAACTTTCTGTGTCCCACTTTGCTGAGTGGCATCTCGGATCTTAAACACTAGCCAGCCGCCATCTTAGATGCCTCAGTTGGTCTCAACCCACCTGGAGCAAAGGAGAATGAAGAACACCAAAGGCACAAGGTAAATATGAGCCCAGGAGACAGAAGGGCCACATAAACCAGAGACTACATCAGCCTGAGACTAGAAGAACTAAATGGTGTTTGGCTACCACTGATGACTGCACTGACAGGGAACAAAACAGAGAAACCCTGAAGGAGCAGGGGAGCAACAGGATGCAGACCTCAAATTCTCATAAAAAGACCATGCTTAATGGTCTGACTGAGACTGGAGGGACCCCAGAGGTCATGGCCCCTGGATTGTCTGTTAGCCCAAGACTGGAACCATTCCCGAAGCCAAATCTTCAGACAGGGATTGGACTGGACTATAATACAGAAAATGATACTGGTGAGAAGTGAGCTTCTTGGCTCAAGTAGGCACATGAGACTATGTGGGCAGCTCCTGTCTGGAGGCGAGATGAGAAGGCAGAGGGGGACAGGAGCTGATTGAACAGACACGGGGAATACAGCGTGAAGGGGAGGAGTGTGCTGTCTCATTAGTGGGAGAGCAGCTAGCATTACTCAGCAAGGTGTGTATAAGTTTTTGTATGAGAGACTTACTTGATTTGTAAACTTTTGCTTAAATCACAATAAATAAACTATATACATTAAAAAAAAGAAAAGCAAAAAAAAAACAAAAACAAAACTACCTCTTGGTGAACCTCAGCACTAACAAAAAACCTTTAGTCTTTTCAAATGCGGGCCATGGTAGGTGCCTGTCCTTGCGTAGAGTCTCCAAAGTCTGCTGCTATGGCCCTCAAACATCAATACCATGTCCAAATGATAGGTGATGATCAGTAATGAGATGAAATAGAACAAGGAAGCATAGAGCAAACTAGTGCCTTTCTACAGCAAACTTTATAATGTGTGGTTGTTAGCTGCAGTCAAGTTGGCCCCAACTCTTGGCAACCCCACACACAAGGGAAGGAAACGCTGCCCCGTCCTGCACTATCCCCATGATCAGCTGCAGATCAGAACGTTGTGATCCATAGGGTTTTCATTGGCTGCTTTGAAAGTAGATCGCCAAACCTTTCTTCCTAATCTGTCTTAGTTACGACACCCACTCCACAATTTCCCAGCTTCCCTTGGTTAGTGTTGGTTATGTGATCTAGCTCTGGTAAGTGGAAGCTCTGCTGAAACCTATCCAACATCATAGCAACACGTAAGTCTCCACTGACGTATGGGTGGTGTCTGAGCAAGATGCTCATTGGCCAGGAATCAAACTCAGGTCTCCTGCACGGAAGGGGAGAAGTAGACCACTGAACCACCACTGCCTCCTAATAAATATTAGCTATTTTATTATTATTATTATATTACAAAGTGTTTGAAAGTTTAAGAAGGAAAGGCTGTGTCTATCTGTGGAGGCAAAGATACTTTCTTTTTACAAATTCATTAAACTCAAATGCAAGGAAAGCACACCCATTAAATTTTATAGTTAACAGCAAAGTCACAGTTTCAAGTGTAACCAAATTGCAAACATAGCCACAGGTGTTTGAAACAGAATATCTCAACTAAAAGTACTTGAGACATTTTGAGATGCAGTCCCTGAAATCATCTTGCTAAGGAGGTATGTGTTATCAACCAAGATAGCTTTGATCTCTCTCATAGGAAAATGGATTCTTTTGAACAATTACGGCTTATTTTTGAGCTTTGAAAATCACCTCACATGATAAAATGTCCCAAGAATATCTTCATTTTTCCCCATAGAATTCTTAGTTTTAGTTGATCTTGACGTTACAAAATCCAAATGTAATCACATTATCTCTCCGTCATAAACTCCTGCTTCCTTGATGAACACTTTGATAAACCTTTGGCAACTTTTTGAGATCTGGCAATTCTAATGGGATAAATCCCCAAAACTGATATAGAATTCAGTTGTTTTCTGTGAATTGTTCACCTTTTCTTCTCTTCGAACAAGGGACTTAGTTGGTGATGAGATAATCCATAGTCTAATTCCTGAAGCTTTCACTGGGTAATCGTTGTGACTAGGCTCAACAACTTTGGCAAAGAACCTTGTATAAAAATACTATATTGCAACTATGTCTTTCCCGATAATTGATACACTGCTACCTGAATTTGCTTACTAGTTGCATGTGATGTTTTAAACCTTTGATGAGAACACTTTTAGATACCATTATGCCCTGGGGCATTTCACCTAGGAATTTCATGTCTAGCTGATTAAGATATCCAGATGCCAGATGTGTTCCCCAAACCAAACCAAACCAAACCAAACCAAATCCATTGCCCTCGAGTCGATTTCGACTCATAGCGACCCTACAGGACAGAGTAGAACTACCCCATAGAGTTTCCAAGGAGAGTCTGGCGGATTCCAACTGCCGACGCTTTGGTTATCAGCTGCAGCACATAACCACTATGCCGCCAGAGTTTCCACCATATGTGTTAGGACACCTGTTACTACAAGGGATAGAAAGCCAATGAAAATCAGCCTAAGGAAAAAAAAAAATTAGAGTGCATACGATTAGTAAGGAAAAAATCAAAATGACAGTAGACATGACTGCGTTTATTTTGAAAGTTGTTTTCTTGATATCCAGGTCACGTGGTAAAATATTTGCAGTGTTTTGAGATTATAGATTTTGCAGTTGTCTGAGACCAGAAGAGCCACTGAAGTCCCTCATACAAACCCTGTAAATACAACAATCCTATAAAGTATTTAATATTTTTTTTACCATTCTATAGTTGAGGCAGTGCTTTCATGTGCTGATTCACCCACCCCCATACACAAAAATTATATCGCTCTGTTGTTTAGATTAAAAGACCATGGAAGTTATATCTCTCTTGTGGGTAGTGCCCTTAAAGATTCTCTTTTCCATGTAACACTGTTTGCCTTTCATTTAATTTTGTATGATATGACTTTTGCTAACCCTTAAGTTTTGATTTAATTTGACTTGGATACACTCACCCGTTTTTTCCATTCACTTTTCTAAGTCAGTTTTTTAACTAGGTCTCTTTATGTTCAGGGTAGATGTGCGTTTCAGATTCGTCGAAAAAAAAATCAGAAAGTCTGCTCTCTTTCTTTTTCCCCTTAAACTGGGTATGTTTATTTTATTTATATTCAAATTATTGTCATTCTAACATATAATTTTGGATTCACTACTGTCATTTTATATTTGGGGGGCTGCGGAGCCCTGGTGCACAGTGGTTAAGAGCTCAGCAGCTAACCAAAAGGTTGGCAGTTCCAACCCACCAGCTGCTTCTTGGAAACCCTATGCGGCAGTTCTACTCTGTCCTGTAGGGTCACTGTGAGTGGGAATTGACTGGATGGCAATGGGTTTTTGGTTAAGGTGTGTGTGTTTTTCTTTACTGACTCTTGTATCTTGTAATGTCAGGTATGTGTTGACAGTGTTGTTGTTTAGGGTGTTCAGGTTTTTTTTTTTTTTTTTTTCTGGTCCATAGAAACCCTTTTCTTTGCCATCTAGTCATTTGGAACCTGAACTATTTCTTTCTTTCCTACCTTTTAGCCCACTAACATTTCAGTTGGTTCCTTCTGGAATTTTCATGCCAGGAGATCATCATCAAAATATTACTGTTTTACGATGTAGCTTTTACTTTAAAAATTACAAAAATTACCTTCATCTTGGTAACCATAATTGCCAAAATAACTGGATATCATTAGTATTTAAAAGGCTTTTGAAATACAGCACCTGTTCTTTCATATATTGAATTTCCTAATAATGAGGCTTTCTTTTTCTACTTTTTAAACTGTGCAATATATCATACATAAAAAAGATTGTAATGCATATTTTAATAATAATGATGAAAATAAATGAAATAAATATCCACGTGCCCACCCAATTAATGCCCCCACCTATTTTTATACCCTGCTTTTCTTTGTAGTTTTATCATATATACATATGTATAAACACACACATACATGATTTCTTAATACATTATTTAATTTTGGCTGTTTTTGAATCTTATAAAATGGAATCATTTTGTTTGTATCATTAGATTTTTTTTCAAAATGTGTTTTTGAGATTCATCCGTATTGATGTGTACAGCTGTAGTTCATTAATTTCCACTGCAGTAGAATAATTCTCCTGTAGAAAGATAGCACAAATCATGTATTCGTGTCACTCGGGCTGGACGTTCTTCTACATACGCAAATGTGCTAGTATTTAAACGTGTTAAGAATTTCTCTGGAGTATATGGTGTATGTCATTAGTTAGAAGTGATTTTGCTGGCCAACGAGGGTAGAGTCATTGTCATCTTTGTGAGATAATGCAATTTTTTCCAAAAAGGATGTTATAATTTCTGAACCCAGTAGCAATATGTGAGTGCTCCCATTGTTGTACATTCTCATCAGCACTTGGTATTGTCATACCTTCAATTGTTACCCTTCCAGGGAATGTGAAATCATATCTCACATTTCGAGAAACTTCTCATTCGTCTGTTGATCACCTTCTCTCATTGTGAAATAGCCATTCAGCTCCTTTTGCCCATTATTATTTTTTTTTTTTACTTATCGATTCATAGCTGAATTATGTGTGTTCAGGACATTAACTCTGTATTAGCTAAATGCATTTTAGATATCTTTTTTGTCTTTTCACTATTTAGGGTGTCTTTGATGAATAAAAAAATCTTAATTTTAATACAGATAAATGTATTAATTTTATCTTATACATTTTTAATGTCTGAGTCTTATTTAAGAAACCCTTCTCCACCCCAAGTCATGAAGATATATTGTCCTATATTGTCAACTAAAAGTCATAATGTTTTGTCACCCACATTAATGTTCAATCATCTGGAATTTCTTCTGCGATGTGAAATAGAGATCCAGTTAAATACCTTTTTCAAAATGAATAATCAGATTTCCTACTGTTATTTATTGAATTCTCCATGCTCTCCCTACTTGTCTTTAAGGCTAGCTCTGCATTAAATTAAGCTTCCATATATGTGTAAGTTCTCCATTTTTGCAACTCTTCAATGTTTATCTCTGCACAGATACTACATTGTCTTCATTACTATATTTTTAAGTCTTGATACCTAAAAGGTCAATTATATGTGTAAGTTCTCCATTTTTGCAACTCTTCAATGTTTATCTCTGCACAGATACTACATTGTCTTCATTACTATATTTTTAAGTCTTAATACTTAAAAGGTCAATTTCTTCCCAGATTCTTCTTCAGAAATTATTTTATTATTTGGGCTTATTTTTACTTCCATATAAATTTATTTGTAAAGTTCTTGTAAAAAAGCCTTTGTGAACTTTATTTTAGTTTACATTGAACTTATTAGGTCAATTTGGGGAGAATAGACATTATAAGGATACCGTTTTTCTATTCATGAATATGTTACATTTTTTTCATTTACTCAGGTATTCTTTAATGGCTTTCAATACAGTTTGATCATTTTTATTACTTTCTACATCAAAGTCATTCAAAATCTTATTTTTTGTAACTAATGTAAGTAATGTATTTTTAAATTAATGTTTCAGTTATCTATTGTTGTGAAACAAACCACCACAAAACTTAGTGGTTTAGAAACAACAATGTATTATTTCTCATGATTTCACCATCTGAGCTGGGCCAGGCTGGGTAATTTCTTTACTCCACTTGGTGTTTGCTAGACTGGGAAGTCCAAAATGACTTCTTCACCCAGATACCTGTTGTCTCTGCCAGGATGTATGGAACAATTGGACACACATGTCTCTCTCTCCTAGTGTTCTCTCCATATGGCATGTTTAAGGTTGCTCACAGCATGATGATCTCAGGGTAGTTAAACTTCTTACATTATGGCTATCTCCCTAGAGAAAGGAAGTAGAAGCTGCTAAGACTCGTAAAGGCTGCTAGAATTTTCCGAGCATAACTACTACCATATTATATTGACAAATCCAGTCACAATCCAGGCCAGATTCAGAGAAAGGGAAAGAGCCTCCATTTCTTATGTAAGGAGTGCCATGTGCATATAAGGAAGGAAGGCATTGATGATGGCCAGGCCAGAACAGTTCATGTCTCTCCCACATGCTGAATACAGGATCCCTATATCCCATCCTCAGTTTTGAAACCTTAGGTCTTGTCATATAAATATGGTCTAGATCCATGAGCAGATGAGGCTTCTCAGGTGCAGGCCTTCAGGTGCAGAATCAAACCAAAACCAAACCCATTGTTGAGTCAATTCTGACTCATGGTGACCCTATAGGACAGAGTAGAACTGTCCCATAAAGTTTCCAAGGAGCAGCTGGTGGATTTGAAGTGCTGACCTTTTTGGTTAACAACCGAGCTCTTAACCACTGTGCCATCAGAGACCTGTGAGTTGAAAATACATATTATCTCCCTCCCTTGCAGCCAACAAATAATGGTGAGACAAAAATAGGATAACCTCATCAAACAGCTTTGCTTAAAAGAGGGAAAAGAAAGCAATTTAACTCTTCCGTAGCAATTCTGAAATATAGCCAATCATATATCCCCAATTCCTTCTGCTCCAAGGGCAAGGAATGTTTCTGGATTAGGCCCTAGTTCTGCTATCTGGGGATGTTTCTCTGTGCCTTATGGCTCTGCTGTCTGTGTCACTCTTACTTATTCATTAGAAATATTCCACGTTTGCAGCTGAGTAATTTTCTCATCCTGCTTCCTGCTTGTATAAGTTTGGGGGCACTGAGGTGTCTTTTCATTTTTGTATTGGCTGTATGTCTTTTAGTCCAAGCTGTCAGTGCTGTCTCCAATGCACTTTTCTTAAAATCTTTGTAGGTTTCCTAGGAATTTTATTGCAGTTGATTCCATTAGACAAAAATTGCACCCACAGGTATTGTTTAGGGAAAAAAAAAAAAAGAAAGAAACTATGAGTCAGGGTGCTATGGCACAGCATGCTTAAAAATTCTAGAAGCCTTCTCATCTATCTGAGAGTCTTTGTGGCACTGACTTCAATCTTATAGAAGTTTTTAAAAACAGCCTTATAGTCATACACTTGATTGGATCTTAACCCTAAGGTAAAGACTTTCTTGACATCTGCCTGCATTTGATCTTTCACTTGAAGCCATTTCTTACTCTGAAGGTATTTTGCTGGCTGAAGAAGCTGAGAAACAGTGTAGTTTCCCAACCTAGCATGTCTTGGATTGGAATTATTTTTCTAAATTCTGCTTGTAAACTGAGCAGTTCTTTTATATTTTATCTCTCCATCTACTTTTTCATGGGCACCTTACAACATTCTGCCTAGAAATCTCTGTAGGCAAATCCACAAGTTCATTAGGTACATTTTCTATCTTCCACATAATTGCAGGCAATGATATTGTAAAATATTCCACTATTACATAACACAGGTTGCCTTTGCCACCAACCTCCAAAAACAATTTCCTCACTTCATTTATTTCTAGCCCTTATTAAACAGACTCCTACCTACCCACTGGGCCTCAATCCCCTTCCCAATCAGAAAGCCAATGCGACATGTTTTAGGGTTTTGATATGGCAGTGCTCCACATCTATGTACCATGTTCTGTTACATTCTGTCATCTGCTGCATAATAAAATACCTCAAAATTTAGTGGTTTAAAACAACAAAAAAAATGTATTTTTTTAAATATAATTCTGCAGTCTGAAATATGCTCAGCTGGCAGTTCCTCTCTTAATGTGGTGCCTATCAGAGCTAGAATGTCCAAGATGGCTACTTTACTCACGTGTGTGCTTCAGCCAGGATAGATGGAATAGTCGCGGTCTGGCTAAGCATTTCTTTCTCTTTCTACTTGGCTAGATTGTGCTTCCTCATGGTGTGGCAACCTGAGGGTAGTTCGAATTTTTACTTGGTGTTTGGCTTCTAAGAGAGAAAAGAAGAAAGCTGTCAGTTCTCTTAGATGCTGGATCTGGAGTTGGCACAGCATCACTTCTATTAGATTCTACCACAAATTCAAGGAAAAGAGGAATAGACTCTGTCCCTTAATGTGAGGAGCAGCATACATATTGGTGACCACATTTGGAACTATTTAACACTACTAAAATTTTCTAATTCTTTGAAGTTGATACATGGAAATAAAAGTCTTTGTTGAATATCTTACATTGGGAAACATTTGAAAGTGCTCCTTTTATTTCTAACAATTTGTCTATGGATTCTTTTAAATTATCTGTGTAGACAATCATATAATCTGTAAAAAGTGGCAGTGTTAATTTTTCCATTGTAGTTTTTAAACTCTTTAATTGTTAGTTTAGCTTACCAAGCTGGAAAGGACCTTCAATACAATCAAATCACTGTCTTGGTTTAGGTTTGATTATCCACAAAACAACCCAAACTATTCATGTGTTTCTCTTCTAAATGAACTCTAGAACTTATCACTTTAATTATCCCTACTAATGTGAGCAAGTTTAGACCAAAAATATTCTTAGCCAAAATGATTAAAGAAAAAGTAGCTGCACATTATTTAAACATATTACATTCTTAAAAGAATATCTGTACTCAAATATGATTGCTGTAAAAAGACTAAATGAAATTATCATAGTGTTACTCTCTGAGGCAACTGTTTGGAACTGACAAATAATCTCTTTTTTAATAATGCCTATTTTAATACGGCATAGTTTGCAATTACAATAACCAAACATTTGCTTTGTGTAAGTCCTGATTTAAAACATAGTGAATCAAGGCTCAGAATACCTGAGTTTCTCCATCTGCCTCTTATACCTACCACCACTTAGACTTGCTTGACCTGTAAGACTTTCAGTATCATCTCTGAAATGGAAAGAATAAATTATTGCCTCATCTATGGGAAGGCAATTGGAGTCCTTGAGTGCTTCAAAGAGTTAACACATTCAGCTACTAGCCAAAATGTTGGAGGCTCAAGTACACCCAGAGGCACCTTGGAAGTGTCCTGGTGATGTGTGTCCAAAAAATTAGCCATTGAAAATGTTGTGGAACACAGTTCTACCCTGACACACATGAAGTTGCCATGAGTCAGAATCAATTCAATGGCAACTGGTTTATGGAAGGCAATGAGTATGAATATGACGTCAAAAGATTTACATGAAAGCAATTTAAAAATGTATTAGTATCTCAAAATACATATCATAAAAAAATATTCTCATGACCTAACAGTTCTCACTTGAAGATATGGAGTTTTCCAGAAATATTTGTTTATTATCATGTTGTAATCTCCAGGAGTCTACAGTTCCAATACATGAATTTCTCATACTGTTTCCATTGTTGTCCCAAAGTAGGAGTATTAGGAACCTGAGATTACATTTAGGACATCTAGTAGAAATGATGAAATCCCTGCTGTCAGTTTATTGTCCTCTTTGGCTAGTAGCTTTTAATATTTTCTCTTCATATTTCATATTCTATACTTTTACTGTGATGAGACTATACTAGGATTTGTTTTATTTATCCTGCTCAAATATTCTTGCCATGTTTTCTTTAAAACCAATGGACTCATATTTTTCTTCAACTATTGGAACTTTTCAGCCATTATTTCTTCCAGTTTTGCCAGTCCCCCATTCTTTATGTTCTTGCTTTTTCTAATTCCTGTTAAAGTTCAGTTGGACCATTTCATTAGAGCCTCCATGATTTTTTTTTTTTTACCTCTTTTGATATTTCCCATTTGTTTATCTCATAACTCCCATCTGTTTATCACTCTGTAATACATGATTTCCTTAGATCTATCTTCCAGTTTGATTTGGTTCTTTGTTCAAATCTATTATTTTGCTTTATCCTCTCTTGCTTTCTCATTATGAGAAAGTTGTGTCTTTTTGTGTTTAATGACTGTATAATGACTGTAATCATACTTATATTTTTGCATACTTATTTATATATTTTGCACTAAGATAGTGATTTTCTTTTCTTTTTTTTTTTTCTTTAATCTCATGAATCTTTTTTGCCATAGTTCATTTTTTTCACATGGTTTATAATTGTTTAACCCTTAGCTTATTAGGGCTGTCCTCACATATGCCAGTCTTATTCTCTTTGTGGGCACATGGATAGGATTTTCCCACCTCCAGGTGAAATACAAAAACAAAAAAAAAAAGCAAACCCATTGCTGTAGAGTCGATTTCAACTCATAATGACCCTATAGGACAGAGTAGAACTGATGCATAGAGTTTCCAAGGAGCTGGTGGTGATTTGAACTGCCGACCTTGCAGTTAGCAGCCAAATGCTTAACTGCTGTGCCACCGGGGTTCTGCACCTGAAATCAAGTGTATTCATATGACTCCCTTTAACCAGTAAAATGTGAAGAGAAGCGAAGTTTCAAAAGCCAGAATTACCACATCCCCTTGTTTCCTGCCTTGGCAATTATATGAGTCGAGTTGGAGTCTTGGTCTGCCTGGGTCCTTATAAGACTACGATGACAGAGTCCCCTGCCCACCCCAGCAGAACATGCATTATGAGCAAGAATAAACTGGCCTTTCCTGATTGAATTAGCTGATCTTCACCAGGGTTTACGTCTCTGTGGGAGTCCTTCGCTTCCCAGATTATGAAAGAATCCCAATAGGTATTGATTTTTCATTCAGGTATGTATTAAAATTTTCCTGGTTATTAGCATCTCTGTGGCTTTAATGAGGTCCCTGAGTGGTACAAATGGTTTGTGTTTGTCCACCAACCTAAAGGTTGCTGGTTCTACCCCCTCCTCAGCAGAATCATAGAAAAAAGGCCTGACAATCTGCTTCCATAGATTACAGCAAAGAAAACTCTATGGAGCAGTTGTACTCTGTAAGACATGGGGTTGCCATGAGTCAGAATCAACTCAGCAGCAACTAGTTTTAAGGTTTTAATATTGAGAGGAAAGGTTTTCAATATCAGCTACTTCAGCCATGTTCCTGGAAGTCAGCAATTAAAGTATTGCTCATGCAGTTTACAGTATTAAATGCATCACTAATAAAAGGCATTACACATGTATATTACTATGAGTCATCCATGCCTATTGCAGTAAACAAAAGAAGGGGAAGGGCACTAAATCCGAAAGTCATGTAGAGACAAATTTCAATAATTGGGACCAATTGGGGGAGATAAGTTCTTCCTGATGAAAATTTGAAATTGTCTGTTTTTAGAAAACTGGATGTTTATTGCTTTTATGTGCATCTTTTTTTTTTTTTAATTATTTGACAGGAAATTTCTAGAAAGTTGTTTGCTAAACTCATTAATGTTACATTCATAGAAATAAAAACACAAAACTCCCTAAATGACTTTGTACAGGGCAAAGTTAAACTTCAACCAAGTTTAAGACTAATTATCAAAATCTCCAAAGAGATTCTACTTAGATAGTTTGTATTGGAATCACCATATTCTTTGGCAATAGATTTTTATCTTCCTTCTCTAATCCGCTCTACCTTTACCCCATGACTGGCACACAGTAAACACCTAATGGATGGTGTTGAACTGAATTGTGCCACTCTTGGCTGGCTGCTAACCAAAAGGCCAGAAGTTTATCTCCACCAGCCACTCCTTGGAAAACCTTTGGGGCAGTTCTACTCTGTCCTGTAGGGTCACTATGAGTCAGAATCGACTTGACAGCAACAGGTTTGGTTTTGGTTTTCTTTTGGTTGGCCTGAGGTTAAAAGAGTGGCAGCTAAAGTTTGAAGAGATTAAGTGAATGGCCCAGTGAATTGCGATCAGCAGATTAGCAGAAGAATAAAGACTGGGGTACTCTCTGACACACTTCCTTCTAAACCAGTATTATTACAAGATATTCAAAGGCTATATTCAGACTCCAACAAGTACTTTACGAGAATTTTAAAGTTCTGAGTCTTCATTTAGGCAGTGATTTAAAAAATTTATGGGAGCATATTCTGTATTATCTGGATGGTTGCCTTCTAACTCAGTTTTGACCCACAATTTGAGAATCGGCTTTTGCGTGTGTCTCACAATCAAGGTGAGGTGAACCAGTCCCTCTTTAATTGTCATGAGAGAAACAGACAGCATAAATGATGCATTCACGTCAGTAAAGGCCAAACAGTGTCACAGTACAGAGGGGATCACGTAATACACAGTTCAATACCGTGGCTCTGCTGTGACTGACCAATTTAGTTTTAACAATCAGCATTTTCTTTCATGTTTAATTAATGTTGTTAATTTACATTTTATTGATTTTCTGGTTTTACTTTTATTTAATTCGTAAATCTGTTTAGGTTGTTGAAAAATTATATGCATAAAGAAGTCTATACCTAGTTGAGTAAATTTAAGTCAACAAGAATTTCATCCTTTAAATGAAATCAGTGTAATCTCGAAGTTTGACAAGCATTGTACTATTTAACATATCAATTCAAAACAGTCTACTCTCAATATGTTATAATATTTGTTTTCATTACCCCAGTTTTGGTTTGATATAAATAAAATCATCAATATACACGCTGAACAAATGCTAATTCTTTCTTTGTCCTAAGGATTTCTCAAGTTACTGAGGCTTACACAGAGTTCAAAAATATTCTTTTCTTATGAGGTCAGTGGATTCTAATCAGCCAGTTGTCTGTATGAATTCTTTCACTTACACAAGTTGTTAATTATTGTTGGTCAACTAAAAACAGCTTTGAGTTTAAAAACACTTAGAATTTAAGTGAAAATTCACCTTGAAAAAGCTGCTTTTAAAAGATGTGAAAATCGAGGGTATTTCTCTTTCAACTGAAGAGAAAAGTCCTTTCAAACATAAAAAGATCACTGCCATTTGGTCATTTCAGCACCAAGCTAGAGGTGGCAATCAAAGATGCTGCTAATAGTGGAGATGGCCTCCAACAGTTAAGGCATCCAGAAGAGAGATTAATTTTTTAGGGTAAATGATACTCCCCGCAACCGCAGACTCAGACATTGAAGATCCCATGCATCAAGTTGATGGCATCGTTTACATGAAGTCTCCACCATGATCCACTCTCTGACTTACACGTGAAAGAAAAATGCTTCCAAGACCCGTTTAAAATTCTGATTAATAGGTTGGTCAGGTAAAGAGCCAAGATTTGCAATGGGCTGCAGTGTGGGCTCTTTGTCCAGGACCATGCATCATTGAGGATGAATAGAGCCCTCAGTGAAGGAGAGAGAGGCATCACTCAGGCAGCAACTTGAAATGCAGTCTCAGGATTTGTTTGGCCCTCCAGTTGGCAGCACAGCCAGCAAACACTCCAGCTGGGCAGCAGTGCCCCAGCCAGCCCTCCTCACCTAACCTGCCAACTTTGGCAGGGGTTCCCTTTCTCTGTCCAGATTCTGAATGTGTGTGCAGAGAGGGGAAGAGGTACTTCTTAATGGTGAAGAAGTCTGAAGAATTTTTTTTTTCTTATAAATACACTTTTATTTTAAGATAGGTTAGTTTTCGAGGAGAAAAAGAAAAACAAGTTTTGAATTTGGAAAAGAAGGAGGGCATGCAGCCACAAGGAAAACAGATCTGAGTAGGTGGTATGATGGCTGAGTATTTGCAATATTTATTCCTTGTGAAGAGGTGTGAGGCTTCAGCAATAAGAAGGAAACCACGAAAGTGTAGGGCTGGGGAGACTATAGTCACCCTGTCTGAGAGGTACAGCTGCTGCCTGACGCCGCAGCACAAAGAACCTGGTTGAAAGGGAAAATGGTTTCAGGTTTTCATGCTGTGGTCATTAGATATGTGAGCCGCTCTCCCGGGCTGTGTTGGGCCTGAGAAGCTGGGCACCTGTTGCCTACAGAAACACAATATGCTTATTGATTTCCGCAGGCCTCACGGAGTAACTAAATAGGACACACAAAAATCCAAAATAATAAATGGACCCATTACCAAATGATGTTGCAGAGGGGCCTCTACAGGAAAGCCATAGATCCAGATTACTTTATCTAAGGCAGCACAAAGCAGAAGGCATTGTTTGTGGTAGACTGGAGGAAGGGCAGGGAGAGAAGAATGAGGAGGGAAGCACTGTTGAATAAAAAATGGTGTTGTACTTGGGACCATCTAAAAGAACCTCTTCTGATTTATCTTCTCCCAAAGCTGCTGCAGCAGCGATTGAAGTGACTATAATAGCCCAGGAGAAATGTTGGTGCTATTAGTTGGGTGATTGATGGAAGCGCTGCCAAAACAGCTAGGGAATTTGTCAATGTGTTTTTTGAAGTTTGTAAATGATGACACTGGCAAAGTGTAAACAAACTCAGCTCCAGCAGACACGTTACATAGTCCCCAAACTGACACTTCCAGAGGCTCATTTGCTGGTTTGTTACAATTAGAAATCATCAGCTGGAGTAAAGAGCTTGAGTTTCTTAAGCCAGGGAAGATGGGATTTGTGCAACAGGCAAGATTTTTTAAAAAGGCATCAAAGTAACTTTTGTTGGCCCATCCAAAGGACTGGACTGCCAGTTGGTTGCAAACCACCTAACCAAAAAACCAAAAACCAAACCCACTGCTGTCAAGTCATAGCCACCCTATCAGGCAGAGTAGAACTGCCCCGTGGAGTTCCCAAGGCTGTAAATCTTTGTGGAAGCAGACTGCCACATCCTTCCCCCGTGGAGCAGCTGGTGGGTTTGAACAGCCAACCTTTTGGTTAGCAGTTGAGCGTTTTCACCACTACACCACTGGGTCTTCTTGCAGAGCACCTAGGAGATAGAAAGCCAAAAGACCTAGAGATATTTTTAGCCTAAAGCGTCAGAGTCTCACAACTCTATGATCATTATTTGAGTCACATTAAATCTTGAATGACAATGTTACAAAGTCTCAAGCTCTCATTTACTTCATTGCAAGAAGTCCAGTCTTCTATTAGGTTATCTTCTTTAGGTATTTCTGGAAATACCTGGAAGAAAGTTTTTATGTTTCGCAATCCATTCTGATTGTCACTGGCTACCTCAGTCAGCCAGCTGTTCATTCCACTGTGGCTCTCCTTCAGCAAATATTGATTGGGTACCCAGTATACAAAGTGGCATGCCACTCATCAGGGATAGGGGTGAGGAAGCTGGACACAAGCTTTGCACTAGCGGAAATTGCATTTACTTGTTAGAGACAAACATTAAATAACTGAAAAGAAAATTAATTATCTAATTATAGGTGTGATGCATGGAAAAAAAAATGTGCCTAGATAGTCCCATAAGGACATAAAATAGAGGACCTGACCCAGTCAAGTGGCTCAGCGAAAAGCTCCTCAAGGAAGTGATATTTGAGCTATGTTCTAAAGCATGACAAGGAATTAGCTCAGTGAAGAGGAAAGGAATCCAGAAAAATTTAAGAGCAAGCAAGGCTTTGAGACATGGAGAAGCAAGGCATCTTCAGGAAAGAGACAGAGGTCAGGAAAGAGAGGAATAAAATGACATCACGCAGATCTGTTAGACCATGCTTGGATTTTGGTCTATGCCTTTTAGCCACTGAGAGGTTTCAGGTTTGCGAATGGCATACTCAATTTACATTTGGAGAAGGCCACTCTGGCTAGAATGCAGGGAATGCACTGGAGGAGGGAAGTGTGGACAGTAGTCAATAATGACGAGGTGATCACCATCATCCAGGTGAGAGACTATGGCAGAGTGAATTGAGACCATGGCAGCAGGAATGGGGAGGGAGAGGGGAATGAACAGACTAGAGAGACATTTGGGAGGTAAAAACCCACAAACCTTAATAACTGAGTGGGTATGGAGAGTGAGAGAGAGACAGGTGTCACTCCCAGTTGTCAGTGGTATGGAGAGATGTACCATTTCTTCATACAGGTGATTTTCTCAGTAAGCTAGAGAGAAAGGTCAAGACAGTAGCATGTTAACCCTGTTAATAAGAAACACAAAGCAGGAAAATGTAGATATTTTGACCAAAGTCGTCACAATATGAAAGATACTAAAATACACATCACCAGAAATTTTATACTTTCTTCAAACACTTAAAGGCCTGGGGCAAAAGAAAAGGAAATATGAGACCTGCAGAATCCCTTAGAGAAAGAAGTCAGGCCATTTCAACTACAATAGCAATTTTACAAAGGAACCAGAGAATCAGAAGCTATATCCATTGAGGATACATAGGGCACCTCAAAAACACACAGTTTAACAGAGAAATTCCAGTTTCTATGAAACGAAACAAAGTTTTCTATACATTTTGTTCTAGAACAGACCGTGGGGCCAGTGCTGTAAGTGCAAGAGAAACATAAGAACACTAACTGAGGTCAATCCTCAAAGCAATGTTCTCACTACCCTATTCAGCAAGTGGTACAATCAGTCTTAATTTTGTTCCTGTTATATTTTTAAAATATGAGTCTTTCAGAAGAAATAACCTGAAATAAGTTGGATGTTTTCTGACAAGCTAAATCAAAATGTTTTTCTGTTTTCTTACAAGAATTTTCACAATGCAAATTTTTAATCTTAAGAAAAATATATCTCTGTGGACAAATCAGAGAAGAATTTGCTTCGGTTTCCTTGGATGTTAGCACATCGTTGAAATGGGACTTCATTCCCACTTCATTTCCAAGGGCGCGTCCCACAGCCACCAGCTTACTGCTTCCCCAGTGCAATCCTAGATTTGGAGCACGCCAGTGACCAAGTGTCCAAGGGATTCAAAATGAGAGATGAACTTGTCAAGATATTTTTATTCTCTGTTTGATGCTGTGGGGACTTAGTTGCTGTGCAGCAAGGGACATCAGGACAGACTTCCAGAAAGGCAGTGACTCGCACTGGAAGCCACTTTCTCTGTCAAAGACTCTTTCCGTAGAAATGTAAAAGAAACACGTGTACCATTGAAACAGACTGAAAGCATGTCAGAGTGATTGGCAAGCTGACTCCTCAAAAGAAGAAATAATTATTGCTTGATAATGGCAGCTTATGTCAGAGATGTGCATTTCTGGGCCGCCATTTGGGTTATTGCAGGCTGCCTGACATCACAGGAAGTCTTTTGTGGCTTCCGAAGCAGAACTATGAAGTGGCTTTGGTCTAGTCATTTTGGCAGCAGCATCTATAGTGGCGCACAGCATGTATCTCTCCAGGGTTTTCCCCTCCCTCTTCTAGTTACCAGACAGTGTAAGTTAAAAAGAGACTCATGAACATGTAGTCATGGCATTGGCTATTTTTGGCATGACCGTTTTCCAGGCATAATTAGTAATTTAATAATCAATATTTGCACAATCAATCTGTTAGGACAGCACCAACAACAAAAAAAGTTAGTGTTTCGTTTTACTGTTCCTAACACAAAAAAAGCAAAGGAGAAGAAGAGGATATAGCCACTGTCTTCTAGAAGTTTGGAGTCCTTTACTATACATATTTTTTCATTCCTTTGGGTAGCTTATTTTCAAGGTCTTCCTTTTTTTATGTTGTTCTTATTTAAATTTTTCTCTAGGACTGCAGAAGAGAGAACAAACTTGAACGCAAATTGTAAGATTTTGGTAAGCATAAACAACAAATAAGAAAAATCTAGGGAAAACTATTTGTATATTAGACTGGTAACTATCTCGATTTACTCATTACACAATTGGGCTCGGGTATTTTTAGGCAAAATTGTCAGAAGGACATCTTCTTTTAACTTCTCCTCTTACGCAGACATTCATTCAAATATTTCAGAGAAAATTTATTCAGTACTTTCCATGTGCCAAGCATGGTGAAAGGTACTGAAAGACTTCTTTCAAGTAAATATTTCTGAAAGTTCCTAGAAGATAGGAGTGTTGTATGTGCGACTTTCTGAGAGAAAAAGAGATGTGCATCAGGGAAGGATTTTTGTCTTAGAATATGAAAATCGTATTATCCTTTGAAGCAGACGCCTGATGTCTGTTCTCCCCTTTTTCCTTACTAATTGCACCAATTTTAATCAGAGTGAAAATGCATCTAGTTGGAATACCCAGTTTCCCAACCTCCTTTGCTATTAGCAATGGTCACTTAATTCACTCCTGGCCAATAAGTTGTCAGGAATCTCTGGATACTTTTCCTGAATAAAAGTGCAGGAGGGCAGAAAAAAATGAGTCTTTGTTGTCATAATAGAGTTGATGTACCAGCTTCGGACAACCTACTTTGAGATTTCTTGTCTTATGAGGAAAACAAACTCTTTTTTGTGTAAGCCATTGTAGCAGAAACTGTTCGTTAAAAACAATTTTTCTCTTCTTCCTGAGCACACAGCTAGATTACATTTCCCAGCCTCCCTTGCAATTAGATATGGTCATGTGACTGAAGTACAGTTGAAGGAACAAGCACTGCATCCTGACCTGACCCACATGAACTTTCTTTGTATACCCCTACATTCTCATTCTACTCCTGCTAGCTGAAACATTGATAGCCAAGGCAAACTTGGAAGACTCATATTAAGGATAACAACAACAACAAAAAAACCCATTGCTGTCGAATCAATTCCAACTTACAGCAACCCTAGAGGACAGACTAAAACTACCCCGCAGGGTTTTCAAGGAACGCCAGGTGGATTTGAACTGCTGACCTTTTGGTTAGCAGCCATAGTTCTTAACCACTACACCACATATTAAAGATAGGTGGCAGCAAGGTCTGCATCAGCCTGGGCCCCTGAATGGGTCAGAACTCATCCATACCAATCAGAAACATGTGCCTGGGATTATTAAAAAAGGAAAATAAACTTATATTGTGTTAAATCGGTGAAATTTGGGGATAAACTTGTTACAACAGTTAACATTATCCTAAATGACACTGAAATTGGTATTTTGAAGGGGAGGGCTCCTGGAGCAAAATCCTAAATATTTGCCATTGGATTGAATTAGCCTTCAGGTGGTAGGCAGCTGAAGAACCATTTTGTTTTCGCGAAACAGTTGATAAAATGGCTGCCTGCAACAATCTGAAAGGCAGAGCAGATGTCTCTTCAAAACTGCAGCCCTAGGAGAAGTCATTGAAAAAAGCCGGAATGTTCTATTCTACTTATAGAAAGTTATTATGAGAAAGATTTCCACTCAGGCAAGAGTCAACAACTTTTGAGTAAAATTCAGGAACTGAAGTGAGTTCACAAATTTGAGGGCTCAGGGGGTCAGAGTCAGAACCAACTCAATGGCACCTAACAACAACAACAGAGGGTCAGAAAAGCCAACAACTTCTGAACCCCAAAAAGAATGCAATAAACTAGAAAAAGGCTTCAAGTCGAAAAGGCCCACTAATTCTTAGCAATTGGACAAAGGATTTAAATTGTTTCAAATGACCTCAAGGCGTCCTCCTTTAGGATGAGAGAAAAAAGCATTGAGGTGAGGAAGCAATTGAATAAATCAGACTTGAGAATTAGGTTTAAGAAAGAACTTCGAGTGATATTAATGGCACATGAAACTAACTTGGAAACACATGCAGAAGCCTTGTGAGTTTTTTAAGGAGCTGTAGGAGTCCCTGGGTGGTGCAAATGGTTGGGCACTTGGCTAAAAACTGCAGGGTTAGTGGTTTGAATACACCCGGAAGCACATCAAAAGAAAGGTCTGTTGATCTACTTCTGAATGATCGCAGCCATTGCAAACACTGTGGAGCATAGTTCTACACGGGGTCATCATAAGTTAGATTCACCTTGACAGCAACTGGTTTGTCTTTTGCTGTTGTTGTTTGGGGTTTTCTACTCTAAAAATAATAAGCCTGGCCAAAAAAAAAAAAAAAGAAAAAATAGCCTACAACTGTAGAAAAAGTCTTGGCATTCCAAACTTACATTAGGGAGCAGGTTGTGAAGGCTGTGTAGTCTCCAAAGGGGGCAGGCTTAACAATGGCGCATTGCATATGAATAGGGAAAATAAGAAGAACCTCAAGTCAAGGAATTTCTTCCTCAAGGGCAGCTGAGGAGCGCCAGACAACAATGAAAAAGGGAGTTCTCTGAGAGCGAATCCAGAGCCTACTCGAACTTCCTCTCCTGCCTGAGCAGGAAGTCTTCACAACATTTGCCCAGGAAAGCCCGTTCTTGGACCTCTGGGTGACCAGAGGGCCAAGGGGCCTCCTATTCTTCCCTGTTCTAAGTGGGAATTTATCCTGCAGTTATCCTGTCCTTAACCTAATGTGATCTGACCCACCTTCCCGGGCTTGGCAACACCAATATTGTGTATCTGCCAGAGATGAGGAAAAAGTTGTTTTTGTTTTTTCCTTTTTTATTTAGAGGTGGCTGGAGCACAGAGAGCCATGTTTTTACCTGATGGAGAAAACTGGTTATCATTCAGAAATCATGGATTTTGACCTGAAGATGGTAATTGAATAATGCTATGAACATTCTTCTTCGAGAGGCACTGAGCATGATCTTTGACTAGAAGAGTGAAAATGATATATATGCTAGCTATTTATCAAAGCTTGTTTTCTCTTCTCAGTACATTTATCAGCTTGCCATTAAGGTGATAAAGTAAAGAAATAAATCAGTCTTGAGATTTTAAAAAAGAACTTTGGGTGGTGGTTACTGGCACATGGAACTAACTTGGGAGCAAACAGTCACTTGTTTCCTGTTCTGCCTACATGTCTTAGCTTCTATTTTAGTTGGTGTGGACATGAGAATGAGTTCCGACCAACAGGATGTGAAGAGAAATAACAGAAGATCACCACTTCTAGACTTGATCCAGAAAAACCTCCCACTCATTTTTCTTCAAGCTCTTTCATCTCCCCTTAGTTAATTACTGGAAACCATGTGTGGAAAATGGCGTTAGCTATGTCAGCCTGGTTTCTGGAGTGATATCTTTAGAGCCCCAGCCTTGAAGCCCCACAAACTGGTAACACCTACATTGGACTGACAAATGAACAAGAAATAAACTTCTTTAGTTAAGCCACCAAAATACCTTAACACCAGTGTTGCCCTAATGCTAGCTAATACGGGAGTAGTGTCACCCTGAGCGTGTGTAGTCACACAATTCCTCAGTGACACTCGTTTGATGAAAGCTTTTGTTCTCATGTGTTTAGGTGGTGACTTCTGTACAGCCAGCATGTAGGCTCAGCCTGGCAAAGCAGAAACCATGCAGCTTTTCTCTTTTTCTCTGTTCTGTCTGTTTACTTGCGTGTGATACACTCTTTCTCCTACACTCGTTTTAACTTTTCTCAGTTTATGGGAATTTTCTTTGTGATTTTCCTATTATGTTACAGAGGTTGGAAAACAACCTCAAATGCCAGTCAGAGGAGTCTAGGGACTTCATTGTGACAACTTCCTCAGTTCTGAAGTTAAGTTCTGAGCTAGAGCAGAAGCAGAGAGTGCAACCCAAAAAGGGCAACTGCACGAACCAGAATAGGAAAGGAGACGTCTGAGCAGCAGGGAGAGAAATTGGCTGGGACAGAAGAGACAGAATCTATCAAAACTCTAAAAAGAGGCTTGGAATCAGGTGGTTCCACTTGTGACAGAATTTGGGGGAAGCTTAAGAAAGGCATGCTAACGCAGTGTCTGAAATTATTACCCCTGAGGGTTTAGAAAAAATATGTGAAACTGCTATTAAAAGTAGTTAGCCCAGGGCGCTTGAGGTTTATTTTATTCCAGAGTTTCTCACATTTAACCTACCAGGCACGAATGGGGTTGGTAAGGGTAGAGAGCAAAGTGCACTCAGCAGCTGCTGGATGATACACACTAACTACAGAAGGATGCACAAATATAGACCTACCCAATGGTGGCCACACCAGCACCATGATCCCAAATGATACTCACCAGAGATGGTGAAAAATCTCTAAACTGGATGGAATTTCAAACAACAGTCAGGAAACTGAATTTTTCTTTCTGTTTTTTTTCCTTGTAGTTCAAAAATGTGACATATTTATGGAAAAGTACAGATTGTTAACCACCGAAATACAGTAGTAGCTTCTTTTCTAAAAACAAACATGACCGATTATATTTTATATTTTCAGAGTTTTATTTTACTTTGTCTTACTTTTAAACAAAAAACATTTTAAGACTTCTGAAATCTTATCAGAACAAAACTCAACTGAAGAAGACCATGGATATTTTTGATGGTGCACTAACACTCTCCAGCTTTGTATAAAAAAGATAGGTTTCATTTAATCTTATTTACCAAATATTTATTGAAAACCTACCATGTGACAATCACTATAGCAGGTTGGAAGATTTCAGAGGCAATTAACCCCTGGTAAGACTGAACTGACAGTCCAGTGAAAGAGACTGATGATCAAATCATTGATTGTGGAACAGTACGAGATATCAGAAGTCCCTGGATGGTATAAATGGTCCAAAAGCTTGGAAGTTACAGTTCCCCCAGATGTGCCTCAGAAGAAAGGCCTGGTGTTCTACTTCTGAAAAATCAGCAATTGAAAACCATAAGTATGTATGGAGGACAGTTTTTCTCCTACACACATGAGGTTGCCATGAGTCAGGGTTGACAGACTCAACAGCATCTAAAAAAAAAAAAAAAAAAAGGTTGGTTTCCAAAGAGAGTTGAAAGTCTTCATTATCTATTCACTAAATAACTTAAAAACCTGGTTATTTTTATACCTGAAAGAGACAATAATAATATTAATAATAATAGTTTCTAACATTTACTGAGGTATAATTATATACCAGACAGAGTAGTAAATTTTTTTTTTTTTTAATTTTAACCTTACAGCAGCTCTACGAGGAAGGTGCTACTGTCACTATTTTTCAGATAAAGAACATGAGGCACCAATGAGTGTAATAAGTTTTCCAAGATCACAGAGCTAGAAAGCAGCAAAGACAGAATTTAAACTAGAGCAGTTGAAGTTTTTCTATATGGCATCTAATTATGCTATGCAAGTCATGGTCCGTTTTAACTAAATGCTGCCTATAAGCCTGTGTCAGTATAGCTAGGCCCTAAGAAATACACTTCACCCATGACCTTCAACCCACCTAGAAGCTGGGGTGTTGCCAACTAGTGCTAATATCTGGAGCGCTATTTGGGGTTCAGCATGCACTATTGGGCCTGGTGATTTGAAAGGTCCCATGAATAGCTCCTCCCAAAGATCCTAGGGACTCACGAAAACATTCAATGGAAGACAACGGATTAAACTTAAGTTTGGCACTTCTCTAGATCTGATCACTCTGACCCAAAATGAACTTACATCCCCAAGATATAAACAGCTCCAAATTCTGGACATATACATAATCAACCAATCTTCAGAGGAGAACCTCTACCAATAACCAGATAATTTTGTGGGAATGGAATTTCATTTTGTAGTTTTTTGAAAACACTTCTTTTTTAGCATTCACACCAGCCTGCAGGAGGCAAGAAAAATTCTAAGGTAATTTATTTGTGAAAGTTTAACAACTGTATTTACTCCAGATACATTTGGTAGAGAAGCCACCACAGAGAAGATGAAACGGTTTGTCAAAATACTCAAAGAAGAGAATGCAGTGATTTTGGGCCAAGTTTCATGACTACTCTAAACTACTAGATCCCATAACTTACTTTAAGTTCATACAGAATTAGCAAGCCCAGAAGATCCCTTTTAAAGTCACTGCAATAAATTGTTCATGTTTTTGAAATCTTAGTCAATTGAGGTTTAATTACAAAAATAACTTCAAAACTTCAGATTTACAACAGAAATGAATTATTCCAACTGCCTCATGATGTTGTCTTCCCCACCCAAGTAATGCTCAAAAGATGTAAGGCTTTGAATATTCCCTTTTATTGGAACTGCTGATTTTATTTCAGCCATTAGCAGTAAGAACTGAATACAGAATCATACGGTAAGTTGCTGGAAACCCAACCACAAAGCTCCTGGTTTCTCTAGAATTATGGTGCATGGAAAATGAAAGGGCTAGCGTGAGGTGGCAATAATAGGCTTCAAGAATATGAAAGAAACATTTTGCAAAGAATAGTGATGACTTGCTCCCCATCGCCATGGAAGTCAGAGAGAAAAGGGCTTCAAATGCAACAGACGTGATTTAAGTAAGATGCCTGCAGGAAATCACCAGTTGTCAGGGTCACCAAACCATTGATCACCATTCTAAGGAATGTTGGTGAGTCTCTTTGTCTTGCAGGACCATCTCTTGAGATGGTCACATGCCACTATATTACATGCCGGAGACAGTGGACTGCTCCAAGAGATCTTGGAGGTCTCTTCCAGTCAATGAAGCCATGAGGAAACTGCTTCCTAACCCAGTTCACCTTATCCTCCTCTAATCAACCTGTGATTATGGAACACTGACTCTGAGTTCAATACTGCAAATAATGCAAACAGTAATACATTGCCTCTATGAATTTATGGGAGCAGGACTCAGGGGCAAGAAAACAGTAGACTATAATAGGTCAGTATAAAACTGAGTGCCAAATTGGGCGGTTCCACTTATAGAAAGAGCTATAGGGAAAATATAACCAGAATGCTCCTTAGAGGCATTCTGCTCCTTAAAAGGATGGCGATACCATGCCTCACATACTTTGGACATGTTATTAAGAGGGACCCGTACCTGGAGGAGGCCATCATGCTTGGCAAAGCAGAGGGTCAGTGAAAAAGAGGAAGACCCTCAATGAAATGGATTAACACAGTGGCTGCAACAATGGGCTCAAGCATATTAACAATTGTGAGGCTAGCGTAGGACCAGGCAGTGTTTCGTTCTGTTGTGCATAGGATTGCTATGAGTTGGAACCAACTCAATGGCACCTAACAACAGCAAAACATAGGGAACAGTGCAAGACTTACACGCCAAGTCCTTTTGTACCTTTTCCAATTTTATCCCCATATCAATACCTTAAAATAAGTATTGTTTTTTTTCAATTTTATAGTAGGAAAGTAACTTAAAGGGGGTTGTCTTAGTTATCCAGTGCTGCTATGACAGAAATACCACAAGTGGATGGCTTCAACAAACAGAAGTTTATACTGTCATAGTCTAGCAACCCAGAAGTCCAAATTTAGGGTGTCAGCTCCAGAGGAAGGCTTTCTGTCTCTGTCGGCTCTGAAGGAAGGTCCTTGTCATCAGTCCTCCCCTGGTCTACGAGCTTCTCCATGCAGGAACCCCACATCCAAAGGAAGTGCTCTGCTTCTAGCTTTGCTTCCTTGGAGGTATGAGGCCTCCCTGTCTTTCTGCTCATTTCCCTCTTTTATATCTCAAAAGACATGGGTTTAAGACACACCTAATCTTGTAGATTGAGTCCTGCCTCATTAACATAACTGCCTCTAATCCTGCCTCATTAACATCATAGAGGTAGAATTTATAACGCATAGGATAATCACATCAAATGACAAAATGGTGGACAATCACACAATATTGGGAATCATAGACTAGCCAAGTTGACACCCATTTTGGGGGGAAATAATTCAATCCATAACAGGGATACAACCAAAAGCATGTAACTAGAAGTAAGGAAAGCCAAGAATTACACCCTTATGTGTTTAACTCCAAAGCCCATGTTCTTTCCACCAACTATACTGATGTCTTTTGGATCCTGTTAATCATATACGCCTCATGATGGAAAGGATGCCTGTACTGCATCGTCCTTAATGTTTTGCTTGATAGAAATACCTCCAAAAAAGTAAAAATCTTTTCATGCTATTTTTAAATGAATAAATAAATGTGAAGCTGACATTTGCATTTTCTTCCCTACAAGCCCTCTCTTTCAATTTTGAATAATAGTACTTGCACTTTATTATTCGTTATTTCAGGAAGACTCCCAGGCAATTAGACTATTGAGTTGGGGGTGGGGAAACAGTAATAGCTCTAGGCATAGAGATGAATGGATTTACAGGCACTAAATCAGGAAACCCAATGGGATCCTACCACTCAGTGTTTTAGAATTAGCTTCGAGTGCTCACCAGACAAATCTAGGACCAATCTTAAAAGCCTAGAGTCAGGCATGACCTCTTGCTCCTTTTAAAATCCACATTTGTGGGCTTTCAGTTCACAATGCTATTTCTAACAGTGACAGTCTTTTAAGAGCTAAAATTGTGAGAGACTGGGAGGAGTCAAACTGCTAACCTCCACATAAAATTCATGGCCCACAGATTTATAAGGAATGAAAAAAATTACAAACTCCCAAATTATTATCATTTTTTTTTTTCTTGGTCTTCTCCTTGGCCTGTGTGAGTCAGGGTTTCCTAAACTTCAGTCATTCTAGTACTAAACTTCATGAATTTTTTTCTATCAGCATACCAAGTGCAATATCATTCCCCTAATACTTTTCTTTACCGTTATTTCCTTTTAAATAAAGTTTTTGAATCTGACTCATGGTGAACAGAACTCCACAGAGTTTTCAATGGCTGATTTCTTTTTGGAAGTAGGTTTCCAGGCCTTTCTTCTGAGGGGCCTCTGGGTGGACCCCAACCTCTAATCTTTCAGTTAGCAGCCAAGAACATTAACCATCTGTACCATGCAGGGACTTCAAGTTGATTTTAAAAGAGAATATCTATTGCAATCATAACTGACAGATTAGTTTCCTTTGCCAGAAAATGGAGGTTTCTATAAAAATAAATGCATAACAGCTTTAAAAATAATACATGAAAGGTTATTTTCACACCACTTAAAGTCATCTGGTGGTGCAGTGGTTAGGCGTTCAGCTGCTAACCAAAAGGCCATCAGTTCGAATCCACCAGCCACTCCTTGGAAACTATGTGAGGCAGTTCTACTCTGTCCTATAGGTTTGCTATGAGTTGGACTCAAATCAACAGCAATGGCTTTGGTTTTTTTTGTTTGTTTGTTTTGGTTTTGGTAAAGTCATCTGAGGAGTCCCTGGGTGGCTCAAACATTTAAGTGCTCAACGGCTGATGGAAAGGTTGACAGTTCAAACCCACTCAGAGGTACCTCAGAAGACAGGCTTGGCTATCTGCTTCCAAAAGCTCATAGCCTTGAAAACCCTATGGAGTAGTTCTACTCTGCACACACGGGGTTACCAACAGTCAGAACCCACTCTATTCGGCATTGAACAATAACAACAAGGTCATCTAGCATGCCACGAGTTGCATACATTCCACACTTTAGTAAACACAGATCTTAGTCCATGCATCTCCTTGTTTCTCCAGAATTATTCACAGCAAACAAGAGGACACAGATGGACAGGAGAGAGTGCCTTCCCTGATCTCAAGTGAGATCAGCATAGAGGATCACTTTCCCCAAGAGTAAAAGCCTATGCATGTCTTTCAGATGCTCACCAAGGTGAAAAAGGAAACAGTACTTTGATAGCCCAGAGGAATTGTTCCGCTTTTCTTTTCCTGCTGATACCTGAGCTATCACAGGTTGGTATCTGAGATGCTTGGTAAGAGGCCTGCCTCAGCCACAGGGGAAAGCCACGATACTGAGAGCAGAATTTAGAACCACCTGACTCCTCACTGAGGCTGCTGATTGGGCTGCTCTACAAGCAAGAACAGGAAAATTCAGCTTGGTTGCTCCCTAGACAGGCCCTGATTAATAGCTTTTTCTTTCCTAAAGTTTAATACAGCTTGAGCATATCTCCCTCTAACTCCATCTCATCTGCAGCTTGGTAACTGGGTTTTCTCAACAAAATCAACACAAGTGTCAAGGTGAAATTGAAAGTGAAAATGGCAGTAAAGGCCAAGTCTAGAAGGCCCTTAATGCATTTGAAAGCCAAATGGCAATTTCCAGCTAGTTCCTTTGCCTCTGGCTGGTTTAAACCAAAGCAGTCACATGTCAGTCTGCTCTTTCAATAATTGTATCTCTACATTAGGCATCACGAGGTTTCTATGGAGAAACAATCTTATGTTTAGTTGGAATAGGTGGTGCCTTCTATGTGATGTTTAGACGGTCCCCAAATATATCTTCCCTCATGATCCACCCATGTTCCTGAAGCTCCTGGCCACTGTTTTGGGAATAGAGCTATGGAGGTCACTATTAAAAAGCTAATGTTGATAAGAAGGGCAGCCCATTAAGGCAGGTTCAGCTCTCAGCAGCAACTACAAGTTAAAAGTTGGATTAGACACTTAGTCACTTAGAGCTAGGGCTTAAGGCAATGAGATTCAGACAGGTAAATTGGGGCAAAATAAAGCAACAAGGAACAAATCAAAATGATTTTTGGAATGTTTTTCAAAATATACAGGCCCAGTGCCAGTGTCATATCTAGGGTATTGCACTGGCCCTGCGCATGTAGCACCACTAAGCAGTTTCTATTAACCCGGCTCTGTCCAGTGTCCTTCCTCAAGCACGGTGCTGTGTCAAGTAAAAGATTAACGAGCTTTGTTTGTCCTTTTGAGCTGTTATTAAAGTTATCTGAAAGGGGGAGTGAGATGTTTGGACAGGGGCACAATTTCAGTGCTTGTCATAGGCACCACTTTCCATACTGGCCCTACTGGGTTAATAGAAACTGTTCAGTGGTGCCACATGCATGCCCAAGGCCGGGGCAATACCTGCCATACCTGCTGTACCCTAGTTATGCCTCTGCACCCCCAGATATTCTGACTCTATAGATCTGTGAAGATGGCCAAGAGGGTGCCACAATTGGGTCGGTGGCACACAAAACCCCTTATTAGCATGTGAGACATGGGGACTGAAAAGGGAATAGTGGGTTTCTGAGGAGAAATTATTCCCACTTCATATAAAAGTGTCTGTATATTTCAGGGAATAGTCATGGTAACAGAGCTCAATTTACAATTATTATCCATTCTTGAATGAGTAGGATGTTAGAAAATATTAGCCTATGGTATGACTCTGCGTCAGAATCTCTCTCTCTTATGGAGAGTATGCAGCCCCTGGAAACACTGGCAATAGCTGTGCATCATGGGAATGTTCTTGCTTTGGGGGTATGTTCACCCCACTTGAGAAAGTTAATCTGCTCTCCAAGTCTGCTTGCCAGCTCCTGCTTTTCCTTTATTCTTACAGATATGGGAGCACAAGGAAGACAACCTGGGAAACTCAGGTTTCAGCAAGCTATGCAGATTATAAGAAGAGTGAATTCTCCCTCCCTCCCTTTCTCTCTCTCTCTTGCAAAATACTCCCTACTTAAATTGCAAACCTTGGAGCCAACACGTCTGGCTCTAGCTGCCTCATCATTCATAACCTTGTTACACAAATAAAACAAAGATAAATTAAAATGCTAATTAAACCCTAATCAAACAAAGTATCCCCCCCAAAAAAGCCATCTAAAATGATACTAAATTCCAGTACATCCTGATGTCTGTTTGTCACCAGCTTTTAAGTAATTCAACTGAAGAGAAATGGGCGAATGAACGTTTTGCTGGATGTTTCTAATTTTCATGCATTGGGTGCTATGCATACATTGTTAAAACGTCCTCAAATGATGACAGTGGATTGAACCTTGGCTCTTAAGTGACAAAACAGAACCAGTTAGACTGGATAAAGTGGAGATTTAGATGGACCCAAGGAGCTTTGAACAACTGAGAAAATACCTTTCAGAAACTTTATTTATATTGTAGCTGGAGGCCTGAGCAGTATCACCTTGGCTATTTCAGAGACTGTGCCGCCGCCTCCTCGCATAAAGTCGTGCTGTTCAACCCTCTTAATCTTACCCAAAGCCTCCACGAACTGTAAATATTTATGACTCACAAGCTGCACTTCCCTCGCCCTGTACAATATTATTCTCCCACGGAACACTGGATTTCTTTAAGGTAGTTGTAGGGCTTCAACCCTGAGCAAAACAGGAATTTTAAAGAACTTCACTGTTACTTGCTACAAGAAGGCAGAAGATTGTTTTGAATTTCCCTCAGGAAAAGACCTTGTTGAAATGAAGTCGATGAAATACTTTCTATCACATTGACTACGTAGATATTCTTCAGTCAACCAAACAGAAAAAATGGAAGTAGGGGGAGACACAAAATAAACAAGTATGTGGTACAACTGGAGTGTTATGGAGAGCTCCCAGGCCCAAAAGTTTCTCCCCTGCTAGTCCTCCTCTACTTAGAAAAAATTGCAGCCTTCAAAGAGCCCATGCTCAATTCCCTTACTTATCAAAGACCATGTCTAATAGAATAAAGATGGGGAAAAAAAAAATCAAAAGACCTGGGTTCAAGCCCCAGGTCTACCAGTTCCTGGCAGTGTTATATTGAACAAGTAGCAATATCTCTGGCCTCATCTCTAAAATAGGGAATAAGACTTGTGTTTACTTGTCAGGGTATTTGTGGGGATCCAATGGGTTAATGAGTGTAAAAGAACTTTGAAAACATATTAAAAAAAAAAAAAAAACCCACTGCCGTCGAGTCAATTCTGACTCACGGCGACCCTATAGGACAGAGTAGAACTGCCCCATAGAGTTTCCAAGGAGCACCTGGTGGATTCGAACTGCTGACCTTTTGGTTAGCAGCCATAACACTTGACCACTATATGCCACCAGAGTTTCCTCGAAAACATATAAGAGGTAAACGAATACTATCTAAGAAGTAGTATGCCAATAAAATGATCCATTGGAAATGATCTTTTAAAGTTTGACGATCTGGAATTATTATTGTCCCACCTCATGGATACCACAGATTTTACCATCATGCTAACCCATGTAGTCCATTTTGTGGAATTCATAAGGTTGTATACATTTGCCTTCTGCCTCCATACTGCAATGCAATAAATATTCAAAGGGAGCTTAGGATTTGTCTGAGACTCCTTCCCTATATACACCCTCCTTCCATGCATCCTTAAAAATGGCTTCCTGGAAAATTAAGACTTCAGAAGGATAAAACCAAACCCATTGCTGTCGAGTTGATTCCAACTCATAGCAAACCTGTGCAACAGAGTAGAACAGCCCATAGGTTTTCCAAGGAGCAGGTGGTGGATTCGAGCTGCCAACCTCTTGATTAGCAGCCTTAGCTCTTAAACATTGAACAGCCAGGGATCCTTCAGAAGCATAGAATGGTAGAAATGTATAGGTTGAAAATCTTCTTACCTATCTGAAGCACTATGACTATAAAGCTTCCAGAAAGGAGAAAGAATGTGACGATAAAGATGTGGGGTCCCAGAAACTTAGATAGATGATTGTTTAGAATCTATTTGTGAAGGGAGCCCTATAGAAAATGAGTCAGCAGGTTTTTATGCTATCAGACCATAGGAAAATGAAAAAAGACAAACTTTATGCAAATTCATGTCAATTTATAGAACATAAGTATTGCTTTTATGTCTTTTTCAAGTTCTCAGAATTTTTTTTAACAGCAGAACATACGCACAAGGAAAGAACATTGCAGTTTTAGCCAATAGAATTAAAAAGGAATATTTTAATGATTCTCAGAATCCAAAACTGAATATGAGACATATCTCAAGCTTTAACTGATGATACGGAAGAGAGTTAAAATACCTGATCTGAGCTCTAGGACCACCCATTTATCTTAGAGGCTTATGCCATGGCAAGTTGTCTAACTTTCCCAGGTCTCGATTTCATGTCAGGCTTATTTCACAAATTTGTTGAAAAGCAAATGAAATGTATAAGCCTGGATTTCTGCTTCCAGTCATGATGGAGTAGCTTGTGTGAGACTAACTATTTCATGAGAAATAATTATATGATGTGAGCAAAATGCAAAATAAGAATCTTTGAAAGTATCAGCAAGCAGTCATGGCAGCCAGGACCTGAGGAGCCAAGTTTCCAGAGAGAGGGGAGGATAAGTGAAAGGATCAAAGGCCAAGAGAGAAAACAATCATTAGAAGCTGACACATTAAAGATCTTAATATTGCAATTATCAAAGACTTTTAAAGAACCGTAACTAATTAATCAAGAAAATAAGCAAAATGTAGGGGATTTCACAACAGAACTAGAATTTACTTTTAAAAATCAAATGGAGACACAGGAACTGAAAGATATAATAACTGAAATTAAGAATTCAATAGGAGGATTTAATAGAAGATTAGTTAAAAGAAGAGAGAATTAGTAACCTAAAAAATAGAAAATATCTAGATTAAAGAACATGTGAAAATCACATGTGTGCTATCTTAACTAGTTCAGATATGTAGACATTTTGAATTGAAGGATCTTTGGACAGAGCATTAATGTTTCTAGAGCAGGGCCATACAGTCAAACTTTCTGTGATAGAAATGTCCTGTATTTACGGTTCAATATAGAAGCCACTAGCCACATGTGGCTACTAAGCACTTGGCATGTTGCTAGTGTGACTGATGATTTTTTTTTTTACTTTAATTGAATTAATTATAATTTAAATAGCCACATACAGCTAGTGGCTACCAATCAGACACTGCATTTCTAAAATATTGGGATACTGTTAAGAAACTTACTACAATATTACTAAAAAGTGCCTAAGGTTGCAGCTTATCAGATGTATGTGGACTGGATTATATGTTTCAAAGTATTTACTCATCTAGCAGCAATTACTAGAGCCATATACGTATAATAAATTTCAATAGAAAGATACAAGGGGATCTTGAACTTTTGAAAATATAGATCAAATATTTTCTACATATAAAACAAACAAAAAAGCCAAACCCATTGCCATCGAGTGGATTCCAATTCATAGCAACCCTATAGGACAGGGTAGAACTGCCCCATAGAGTTTTCAAGGAGTGTTTGGTGGATTTGAACTGCCGAACTTCTGGTTAGCAGCAGTAGTTCTTAACCACTACACCAGAGCCCTGGTGGCGCAGTGGTTAAAAGCTACTGCCTACTAACCAAAAGTCAGCAGTTCGAATCCACCAGCCACTCCTTGGAAATTCTGTGGGTCAGTTCCACTCTGTCCTACAGGGTCAATATGAGTCTGAGTCGACTGGATAGCAATGGGTTTGTACATATATGACAGTATAAATTCTATTCTGAACCAATTCCTTTGATATAAAATAATAAGTCTCAGAGTTCAGGTCAGCTCATCATAAAAGTTATTTCCACTAGTGGTAAAAAAAAATAAAAGTAAGTTTTGAAAAATGACCTCCCATAATAAAATACTAAAAAGAAACAAAGTGAAACCAGACCATCAATGTGAAAATATTATGTTTCCCAAATCACTGAGACAGAGACTATGGCAACAGAGAATTAATCCTGAATAACTATTAGACAGATAGTCTCTATAATGACCTTCGAAGGGAGAAATAACTCTGTAAAGACGCCCTGACTACGTGCAAACAAATGAATCTTTCTTTTCATGCAGCTTCTAATCCTGTTGATTTTTTCCCATCTAGTAAAACAATCCAGAGTTGGAAGATGTATTCTAGGTTCAGCTCTGACTAACTCCATGGTCCCACCAAGTCATATAATAACCTTGAGCCTCAGCTTATTTACTGTAAAATGAGAAAGATTGGTCAAATAATGTCTAAAGTTGCTTCCAGCTCTAACACTATAAACCAAACCAAATCCATTGCCGTCTAGTCGATTTCGACTCATAGCAACCCTGTAGGACAGAGTAGAACTGCCAAAAGAGCTGCTGGTGGATTTGAACTGCCAACCTCTGGGTTAGCTGCTGTAGCTCTTAACCACTGTGCCACCAGGGCCCTGATAAATCCCTTACTTGTCCTTTAAGGAGTCCCTGGGTAGTCCAAATGGTTTATTCCTTCAGCTACTTACCAAAGGGTTGGAGGTTCGAGCCAACCCAGTGGCATCTCTGAAGAAAGGTCTGGCAAGCTACTATCAAGAAATCAGCCATTAAAAACCCAGTGGAGTACAGTTTTTCTCTGTCACACATGCTGTCACCATGAGTTAGAGTTGACTTAACAACTGGTTTTTTACTGGTTTTTGTCCTTTTAAGACATGTTCTACAAACAAAACTGTTCTATTGTACAGTACATAAGCATAAATTTTGCCTGAGCTGGTGTACAAACGCTGAGTAACATCCATGCTTGTGTGAAACTTGAAAACCTCTTCAAACGTGTTTTGAGGGCAGGTCTTCATCCAGTATTTATTGCCAAACGTCTGGATTCCTTCTCAAATCCCTGCCTGGGATGTGTTGGGGTTAGGGACAATGTATTGCATATGTTCGTTGTTCACTCTATAAAAGTGAGATGATGTGGCCCCTAGAGTCACTCGTTTCAGGGTCAAGGAGTTTTATCTGATAAGATTGTTGAGCTTGAACAGTGTACTTGCAATGATTTACACGTTCCCTTTCCTTGTAAAAATCATTAAGTTGTTAAGCATATTGTAAAAGTTCATTGAATCGTCACTCTTCCCATACACGTTAAGATCAGTGAAGATTGAACTTCCTCCTCTCCACCCCTGCACACACATAAAAATTAAATCATTTACGACCATTTGGGGCTGATATGAAGCAATTCTTGTCCTTGATGTTGCTAACCATTCTTTCGGCAGGCTCATATATTGACATCTCTCATAGAATGGAACAGTGAATTTGAGCAATGATCCCTTAGAACTATTAAATCTTAAATTCCAGACTTCGACCAGAAGTGAAGCAACAGTGACAAATAACAAAAAAAAAAGTGTATCTGAATGGGTCCAAGCACTTGTGTCTGGAAGACATGCCCAAGGACCTTGCATGTCAAACACTCTTAGAAAACTTAAACTTGTCCTCAAGTTGCTTTGTTTTGGAACACAATAAGCTTGGAAATAATTACAGTGACGAAGTCAGCTTCCCCTGGACATGATCCTTGGCATTGCCAGGAAACTCAATGCTGTTTAAAATGCTGCCAAGAACTGTTGGCTAAACTCTACATAGTGGGAAAAAAAGATCCTCTATCGTCATGTAAATCCCTTATTGCCTCAAACCCCACAATGGCTAACAATTATTTTACAACTGACAAGATTTTCAGCACCGTGTGTTGGAAAGGACCTATCAGTTTCAGAGATCTTGGTCTCTTTATAAGCACTTTGGAGTTCTGCCAGGCAGCACACTTGAGTCATTATTTCTGGACTCCTGAATGGAAATGTAAAGATATATTTACCCACTGTTCTGTACTATATAGCCATGGCTACTCAGGGATGGACAGCATAAGTGGGTTTTTCTTTGCAAGCTATTAATTATAAATTGGGGAAACCAGAAAACAGATCAATTAAAGATAAGTTAGTCCAGCTAAAGAAAGTGCTTTACAACTTCCTTAAGAAAGTTGCAGCAAATATGAAAATGTCGATACACCCAAATGCAAAGAAGATAAATAATAAAAGCTTACTTTATTGTTCAATGTCCTTTCTAATTTTTAAATAATTGATAAATAAAAAGTATTTAATATTTCCAATCTTGGTTCAACTTCTTTCTTCTGTTTAAACCACAAGATGCCAAATGTTTTCTTTTCAAAGCTTTGATAAAAACTCAGGCTAATCCCTGGCAAGATTTTTTCGTAGTGGTTTCAAAACAGGTAGCTCTGTTGTGTTTCTTGTATACTTGAATTTGTTATCATTTTAAGTTATAATATCTCTCTGAATTCCACTACCATCCATCAAATGTATTAGTATTCATCTGAGGCCTATTTCGTAAATTCATATCTAAATATACATATATATGTATATTTAAGACCACAATAAGGATTTTTTCCCCTTCTTGAATATGCAGACTATGATCACAGATGGAAGTTCTAGAGAGATCAGCAAGTAGTTCAAGTTGCTGCTGACTGTACCATTATAAATAATTTATAGCACATGAAATGTGTAATAATGTCTTCTAATAAAAATGCAAAAATGAACTCTGCATAGTACTTACACCATGTTTGATTCTAAAATAAATATAGCGATTAATGTGGGCATTTTTTAGATAGAGATATCATTTCATGGCATGCTCACCAACCTCAAAAATGAGAAATCGCACACCTACTCCAGAGGCAGAGAATTACCTGCCAACATCAGAATCCATGATATTCAAAATGGAAATGTAATAACCATACTTGTGTCCACCTTTATTTCTTTCAAAAATATTTCTTATTTCTAAAACAATGGCTAATAACTTTAATATACTCATATCTCCCCCCAGCCCAGTCTCCCCCTCTGTCCAAATAGAATAATTAGATGAAAAAATATTATGGATATTAATAATTAGCTAAGAACTGATTACCACTACCAGAAAGAAAGTGCAGTTTAAACGAATAGGTAAATAAGTTTAATAAAATATTTCAGAGGAAGAAAATGATCAAAATTCATGCCTACCTGAATGCTCAGGAACTTTTACCATTTGCCTTTGATATGAATTTATTTAAATTTCCCTCTCCACCTTGGAGAAAATTTAATTTTCTGAAGTAAAACAATTTTGAAAACCTTAAAGTTTGCCAACCTTGCCAGAGACAAACACACTAAAGCTCCATTAGTGTCAGAAATCTTGTACCTGATGCCATGGAAGAGAAAGGCCTTCAGTACTGATTTTCCACTTTTATAGAACTTTTGTTTCAGAATGAGAAAAAGTGTGTGTGTGTTTTGAATTTAAAAAGCTTTTCCTAGCCCTGCCATTTACTCAGCAGATGATTTACAATATAATATTTAATCTTACTCTGCCTGTATTTAGTCAAGAAAAATATAACAGAAGCTCCACACTGGAGGTTGGAGAAGCTTCAGGAAGGTTGAGTAGAAATCTGTAGTGGCAATAATGATACTGATGTTTACTGTTAGTATTAATCAGAAACTTCTCATTGCAGGAAAAGTCTGTTTGAAAGTTCCATTATGACAAAATTTGAAGAATAATACCATCTAAGTTCATGAATCCTCAAGAAATTATAAAAATTTCCAAAATACAATAAAAACAACTTTTAAGAGAAATAGACTATTTTTACATGTGAATTTCAATGCAATAATCTTAAATAAAATATCATGTATAATTCAGCATACATTAAAGTAATGATGTTATTAAGTGGGCTAAAACATTATTAAATACATAATAATAATTTTCAAATAATAATATACCTGGAACACAAGGACAGTTTAATATTAAGAAATCTAATAACATAATTACGTTAAAAAGTCACAAGACAGAAAAAAAATTGCCATTATAAAAAATAAAATAATGAATTTAATAAACTTCAACAGACTTTACTGATTAAAAACAAAAACTCTAAATCAATCAGAATGCTGTGACCTTCCTTAAGAGGACAAACATACATGTTTAGAAAAAGTACACTTAATTGATATTTACTTGAACAACTTGTAGGAATACTAACTATTCAACTTTCTCTCTGGAAAAGAAAATATTAATCATGAGTTTATGAGTGCTTGCAGATAGTAGATTATTCTCCCATGGATTCATCTGCTTTTGCCCCAACCTGTTCAATGGATACTTACAACGTTGTATGTTCCCAAACCTATTCATCATTTTTAATGATTCTAGTTTTTAAACTACTTTTTAAAGTAACCTATAATCTAGTGGTTCTAAACAAAATAAAAAGATGACATAGTGTGTAATATGGTAAAACATTAAACCATTTTCATTAAAGTTAGGAATAAAATGACAATATCTTTCTTAAAGTTATAGTTAATGCATTGACACAAGAGAATAAAATAAGAAGTATAGATATCAGAAAAGGCAGGAGAGTCAATATTTTCAGATGTTAAAATCTCATGGAAACATTAAAGTGTATTATAAAAAACTACTAGAAAAATAGAATTTGGTGACATAGCTATATATAAAAAAAATATTTAAAAAATCAATAATTTTCCTTTGCAGACATGATAGGCAGTTTGAAATTATGATGGAAAGGAGGTCACACTAATATTATTTCTTAAAGATTAAAAATAGGACTAAGTTTATTAAATAGGTTTAATAAGAAATATACAGGATTTACATAAAGAAAAGTCTGAAATTCTACAGGGAGAATGAGGGATTTTCAGTAAAATTCACTTCGTATTTTCGGACTTGCCTTTAGTTCTGTTTTCTTATTTCACTTCACTAACTGATTTATCAGTTTTTATTCAGTATTCTTTAACTCTCACCTATTGCCTATATAGCAATAAGCTTTCTCTGTGTCCTTCTTTCCAGGTCTCATCTTCTACTTTTAGATGCATTATTTAGTTTAAGTCTTCATGTTACACAGTGTCACCGTGTATATTTGTACATTAATCTTCAACCACCATTCTCGTCTTTGACTTAAACGAACATTTTTATATTTTAAAATACTCGTGATAGTCTTCTGTTGTTTCCCAGCCATTACTTGACTTGAAGAAACAACCTCTACTACACTTCTCAAGAAGGGCTGATGAATGTAGAAACCCCCACATTCTCTTATGTTCAAAACTGTTTTTCAATACCCTTGATATCTTAAGGACAGCTTAGCTGGGTATAAAATCCTTAGTTCACATTTGCTTTAATTAATTTTCTTTATTTTCTCCTCCATTTTTCCTTGCTTTTTGTCTTGGTTTTGAAAAGTCTAATGCCAGTCTAATTCTTTTACCTTTAATTTTTTTTTTTTTTTGATAATTTTTCCCAGAGGCCTTGAAGATTTTATCTTTATCTTTGAAACCTAATTTTTTTTAAACTATTATATGTCTCTGGGTTTATTATTATTAATTTTCCAGTAGTTTTAACTAGCATATAAAGAGCCTTTTCAATGTATAGATTAGGTCTTTTTTCTAATTCTAACAAGCTTTCATGGATTACAATTTTAAATATTTAACTATTAGTTCTATGCCTTTTTTCTCCTTTATGGACTCTGAAAATATGAATATCATTTCTTCTTTGCCTTTCATTTCACTGCTTTCTCTGACCATTTGTACTTTTTTTAAAAATGTCATTTTCATTCCTTTAGTTGTTTTCCTGTTCGTTTGTTTTTTCCCAGTATCCTTTATTAAGTTCATTTGAGTCTATTCTTGCAATTTGTGGTTTTATTTATTGAGTTTATTATTGTAATTTATTCTTCATTTATGATGTAATTTTATCTTTTTCTTCCATTTCTTTCCTGAGTTAAATCTCTCTTCAAAAAAAATTTTTTTTTTTGGCTATTTCTGTTTTAATTTCTAATTCAGGATGATTTCTCAATTCCTTCAATTCTTATTTAAGCACATTGAATTCTGTTTGGAGTATTGACTAGCAACTTTCTTCTGCTTTATGTTTGTTTTTCAGGGAGGGAATTTTCCTCAGTTTATTTGTATGAAATTTATTTCCTGATTTTCTGTAATAGCTCCATCTGGTTTTCACTCTTTTCTTATTTTTATGGTATTAGGGCATTTTCCTGTATTCCTATTTTTAATTGCATCTTCTTTAGTCAGTATAGCACAGTAAAGGTACTTTAGCTAGAATCAAAAGTCAAGGAGCCTGGGTGGCGCAAGGAGTTTGCGATTTGCTGCTAAACTAAAGATTGGCAGTTTTAACCCATCCAGCAGCACCACAGAAGAAAGGCCTAGTGAACTGCTTCTGTAAAGATGACAGACAAGAAAACCCTATGAACTGTAGTTCTACTCTGTAACACATGAAGATGCCATGAGTCAAAATTGGCTTGACAGCAACAGGTTTGGTTTTTTGAATTTTTGTAATTGCACTTTTTTTTCTTTTTTTTTTTATTGTGCTTTAAGTGAAAGTTTACAAATCAAGTCAGTCTCTCATACAAAAATTTATGTAAACCTTGCTATGTACTCCTAATTGCTCTCCCCCTAATGAGACAGCACTTCTTACCTCCACTCTCTCTTTTCATGTCCATTCAGCCAGCTTCTGACCCTCTCTGCCTTCTCATCTCCCCTCCAGACAGGAGATGCCAACATAGTCTCATGTGTCTACTTGATCCAAGAAGCTCATTCTTCACCGGTATCGTTTCCTATCCCATTGTCCAGTTCAATCCTTGTCTGAAGAGTTGTCTTTGGGAATGGTTCCTGTCTTGGGCTAAAAGAAGGTCTGCAGACCATGACCACCAGTATCCTTCTAGTCTCAGTCAGACCATTAACTCTGGTCTTTTTGTGAGAATTTGAGGTCTGCATCCCACTGCTCTCTTGCTCCCTCAGGGGTTCTCTGTGTGTTCCCTGTCAGGGCAGTCATCATTTGTAGCTGGGCACCGTCTAGTTCTTCTGGTCTCAGGCTGAAGGAGTCTCTGACTTATGTGACCCTTTCTGTCTCTTTGGCTCACAATTACCTTGTGTCTTTGGTGTTCTTCATTCTCCTTTGCTCCAGGTGGGTTGAGACCAATTGATGCATCTTAGATGGCCACTTGCTAGCGTTTAAGACCCCAGACACCATTTTCCAAAGTGGGCTGCAGAATGTTTTCTTAATGGATTTTATTATGCCGATTGACTTAGATGTCCCCCAAAACCATGGTTCCCAAACCCCCATCCCTGCTACACTGGTCTTGGAAGCATTCAGTTTATTCTGGAAACTTCTTTGCTTTTGGTTTAGTCCACTTGTGCTGACCTCTCCTGTACTGTGTGTTTTCTTTCCCTTCACCTAAAATAGTTCTCATCTACTATCTAATTAGTGAATACTCCATCCCTCTTTTCCTCCCTTCCCCCCCATAACCATCAAAGAATATTTTCTTCTCTGCTTAAACTATTTCTCCAGTTCTTATAATAGCGGTCTTATACAATATTTGTTCTTTTGCAACTGACTAATTTCACTCAGCATAATGCCTTCCAGATTCCTCCATGTTATGAAATGTTTCACAGATTCATCACCGTTCTTTGTCAATGTGTAGTATTCCATTGAGTGAATATAGCATAATTTATTTATCCATTCATACATTGATGGGCACCTAGGTTGCTTCCATCTTTTTGCTATTGTAAACAGTGCTGCAATAAACATGGGTGTGCATATATCTGTTTGTGTAAAGGCTCTCATTTCTCCAGGATATATTCCAAGGAGTGGGATTGCTGGATTGTACGGTAGTTCTATTTCTAGCTTTTTAAGGAAGCACCAAATCAATTTCCAAAGTAGTTGTACCATTTTACATTCCCACCAGCAGTGTATAAGTGTTCCAGTCTCTCTACAATCTCTCCAAAATTTATTATTTTGTGTTTTTTGGGTTAAAGCCAGCCTTGTTGGAGTGGTGTTTTTGCATTTTTTTATCCTTTTATGTTGGGTCTGCCACTTTACATCACAAGAACTCTGAAGTTCCTTCCTTGTAGCACTTGCTCGTGTACACCCAGACATTTTTACAGTTTGTTTGGGTTGTTTTCCAGATTTAGTATAGATAGAATCTTTTTGGTAGGATTCCTATCTTATTCCATACATCAAAATTATTTCAAGATAATAAAATTTCCATCAAAATTATTTCAAGATAATAAAATAAATGAATTAAAGTACTGTAAGAATGCATAGAATGCATAGGAAATCATTCTGTACGTAATAGTAGAGTAGAGAAGGCCTTATTAAGCATGTATAACATTTAGAAGATATGAATATACATTGGTAAAAATGATTGCATATAAATTTAAAATTTCTGTGTAGTAACTAATATCATAAACAATGTCCAAAATTAAAAAAGAAAAAACTTGGAAAAATACTTGAAAACCTATGGCAAATGGGCTATTTTCTTTAATATATACAGAAAGATCTCTAACAAACTATTGAAAAAATCAACAAACTGATAGAAATGTTATACAAGATGTGAATAAAGAGTTCACAGAACAAAATTGGCAAAATAACATATACGAATATGCTCAACTTAAAATTAAATGCAAGGCCCAATTTCACACTTATGAGATTGACACTCTCTTGCATTTATTTTGCTGCTTCATGATTTTCACCTTCTTTTTCCTTTCTAGGTTGACCTAACCACAACGTGAATGTCAACTGATACCTGTGTAAAAAAAAAAAAAAAAAAAAACCTGTGTACCAGCCAAGTATTCACCACAGATTTTGTCCCTAGTTCCAGACCCCACCCTTCTCCCTCCTATCCCATAGTTTACCAGTAGGATAAGGCCTGTCAATTCCACCTCCTTAGTTTCTATTTAAACCAGCATTTTTCAAGTAAAACATAGCTATCCTTTAGTAGGTCATGAAATCAATTTAACGGGTTAAGAGTAGTATTTTTAAAAGAAAATACAACTGCATAGCTTGGCAAGGCATAGCATAGGACAGAAAATATCAGAGTACCTCACAGGTAGTAAGGGTAAAAAGTATTGAATAAAATATTTGTTTCAGGTGTGGTGTGCTGCTTTATGATCTGTTTCTGTGTGTGTGTGTGTGTGTGTGTGCTGAGTCATGTGTGGTAATTCTTATTATAGGTCATAGTTACAATAGTTTGATAAACTCTGATCCAAACTAACAAATTTTCATTTTTCTCCACTACATTATTCTTATCATTTCTTACCAGGATAACCTCAGAAGTCTTCTATATGATCTTTGTGTTTATTCTTTTATTCAGAAAATATTTAGTGAGGAACTACTATACGCCAGACACTGTTCAAGGTCCTGGACAAACACGGTTCTCTGCTTTCATTCACTTACAGTCTAATGTCCCACTGCCATTCTTGGCTCCTTGTGTCCATTCTCCACAAACCTGGAAGTAATCCTTTTGTGTGGTGAGCAAATAACCCAAGAAGCTGGACTATATAAAGAAAAACTCGGCATCAGGATTGGAGGAAGACTCATTAACAACCTGCAATATGTAGATGACACAACCTTACTTGCTGAAAGTGAAGAGGAGTTAAGCACTTACTGATGAAGATCAAAGGCCACAGCCTTCGATATGGATTACACTTCAATATAAAGAAAACAAAAATCCTCACAATTAGACCAGTATGCAACATCACAATAAATGGAGAAAAGATTGAAGTTGTCAAGGATTTCATTTTACTTGGATCCACAATAAATGCCCATGGAAGCAGGAGTCAAGAAATCAAATGACATTTAACATTGGACAAATCTGCTGCAAAAGATCTCTTTCAAGTGTTAAAAAGCAAAGATATCACTTTAAGGATGAAGGTGCACCTGACTTAAGCCATGGTGTTTTCCATTGTTTCGTACGCATGTGAAAGCTGGACAATGAATAAGGAAGAATGAAGAAGATTTGGATGCCTTTGAATTATAGTGTTGGTAAAAAATATCAAATATACCATGGACTGCCAAAAGAATGAACAAATCTGTCTTGGAAGAAGTACAGCCAGAATGCTCATTAGAAGCTAAGGATGGCAAGACTTCATCTCACATATTTTGGACATGTTATCAGGAGGGATCAGACCCTGGAGAAGGACGTCATGCTTGGTAAAGTAGAGGGTAAGTGAAAAACAGGAAGATGCTCAACAAGATGGATTGACACAGTGGCTGCTACAATGGACTCAAGCATAACAATGATTGTGAGGATACTGCAGGACCAGGTCTTGTTTAATTCTGTTATACATAGGGTAGCTATGAGATGGAACCGACTTGACAGCAAGTATCAATAACAACAAGTCTGCTTAATATCCATTAGTGGCTTTCCAATTAGTTCTGCAAAAAACGCAAACTCTCCCAGCTTATAAGAGCAAGAGCCTTTCTGTATTTGGTGGCTTATCTTTCATCGGTCTCACAACAGTCTATGTTCTAGATGCGTTTAATGATGTACATGCTGTTGTTTTTGTTGTGTGCCATCAAGTCAATTCCAACTCATAGCCAACCTACAGGACAGAGTAGAACTGCCCCATAGGGTTTTCTAGGCTGAAATCTTTACAAGAGCAGCTTGACAGGTCTTTTCTCCCTCAGAGTGGCTGGTGGGTTTAAACCACCAACCTTTTGGTTAACAGCCAAGTGCTTAAGCATTGTGCCACCAGGCTTCCTTCTCATGTGCTGTGCTCTCGAGTTGGTTCCAATTCATAGTGACCTATGTGCAACAGAAGAAACACTGCCTGGTCCTGCACCATCCTCACAACTGTTGCTATGTTTGAGCCAATCGTTGCAGCCACTGTGTCAATCCATCTTGTTCAGGGTCTTCCTCTTTTTTTGTTGACCCTCTACCTTACCAAACATGATGTCCTTTTCCAGAGACTGGTCCCTCCTGATAATATGTCCAAAGTATGTGAGGCAAAGTCTTACCATCCTTGCTTCCAAGGAGCACCCTGGCTGTATTTCTTCCATGACACGTTTGTTCTTTCTTATGGCAGTCCATGGTATTTTCAACACTCTTCACCAACATCATAATTCAAAGGCATCAATTCTTCTGCAATTGTCCAGCTTTCAAATGCATATGAGGCAATTGAAAATATCATGGCTTTAGTCAGGTGTACTTTAGTTCTCAAGATGCCATCTTTGCCTTTCAACACTTTAAAGAGGTCTTTTGCAACAAGTTAGGCCAATGCAATACGTTGTTCGATTTCTTGACTGCTGCTTCCCCATGGACGTTCATTATGTGTCCAAGTAAAATGAAACCCTTGACAACTTCAAAATTTTCTCCATTTATCATGATGTTGCTTATTGGTCCAGTCATGAGGATTTTTCTTTTATGTTGAGATGTAATCCATACTGAAGGCTGTGGTCTTTCATCTTCTTCAGTAAGTGCTTCAAGTCCTCTTTGCTTTCAGCAAGCAAGTTGTATCATCTGCATATTGCAGGTTGTTAATTAGTCTTCCTCCAATCCTGATGCTGCATTCTTCTTCAAATAGTCCAGCTTCTTGGATTATTTGCTCAAAGTACAGATTGAATAAGTGTAGTGAAAGGATGCAACCCTGAAGCACAACTTTCCTGATTTTAAATCATGCAGTATCGCCTTGTTCTGTTTGAACTACTGCCTCTTGGTCTAAGTACATGTTCCTCATGAGCACAATTAAGTGTTCTGAAATTCTCATTTTTCGAAAGCTTATCCATAATTTGTTATGATTCACAAAGTTGAATGTCTTTGTATAGTCAATAAAACACAGGTAGACATTTTTTTGGTATTCTCTGTTTTCAACCACGATCCATCTGACATCAGCAATGACATCCATTACAATGCAATAATGTATGGTCTCTTAGATCTTTATGGCTTTGCATAAGCTTCTGCTTCTACCATCCACCTCCCCATTCTCCTCCAAAGCTCCCAATTATACAACAAAATTCAGCTCAGGATGCAGCCTACCACCTCTCATTTCCTGTTTCCCACTTCTACCCCATCTTCATCTCCTTCAAAAAACTTTCACTGACCTCACTAGTCTAAATTAGCACTAAGTTTTTCTAGTTACACATCTCTCTCTTTTATTAGTTTTGTGAGCTTACCGAGAGAAATAATTTTCTCTCTTTTCTTGCTTTTTCTACGCTTTAGCACATTTCCTGATACATAAATGGAAGGACAGAGGATGGATGGATGAGCACTCAACTATTTATATGGATATCCTCATAGCATTTATGGAGCAGTTCTACTCTGTCCTATAGTTCCGTTGTGAGTCAGAATTGACTCAAAGGCACTGGGGTTTGTTTGATCCTCATAGCATTAATGAAATTATTCATCAAAAATTTCTGAGACATGAGCATGACATATAACAATATTCTGTTAGTAATATACAGAGAAGAAATAAAAATTATTGGAAAATGTAAATTGCAATAATTGAAATAAGGGATTTCACTGGACTTACATTATGACATATTCTGCATTTTGTGAAATATTATACTTTAAAGTTCTTATTAATGATAATTGAAATTTAATGAGAAGTTTTAATAATTTCTGAGAGTGTGTCAACTTGTTTCCTAGATCGCAAATAATGCAGACATAGGATTTTACTTAGGACTTTTTCTCTAAGTACCTGAATAGCCTGTCACTTCTTAAATATAATCGATAAATTAGTAACATGAATAATGGAGAAGAAAAATTTTACATGGCCAACTTGGCAGAATACCACATATACATCATATGTTGCAAATGTGAGCTTAGTAACAAAAAGTAATCCACATATGAAGAGTTTTGATTATTACCTAGCTATATGTTTCCATTTATCTATCTGTTGTTATCTAAAGGCTATATTGAAGATCATTAAAAAGGAAGGAAGAGTCTAAGTGTTAGTGTCAAATTTTGCTTAGGTGGCAGTCCCTTCTGATAAATCTATGCCTTCCAGATACTCACAATTTCATGCCAATACTCAGCTTACATTAGTAAAGTAATGCTTAAAAAAAAGAAAAAGAAACATAGTGAATGCCCTAGTCCGGCAGCCTTTTTCTGAAAACTGGGCAAGTTTGTAGAGTTTTGCAACATTTATTCTTGAAAACAACCAAAATGCTCTTAGCCCTATTTTCAAAATGGAAATATAGACAGAATGCTAGCATGGTAGCAAGATCATATGATAATGTTAGCTATCATTTAACTGCCTACTAGATGTTTAAATGATCCTTTTAGAGGATTTGTACACACACTTGTTCAATTCACACAATCTTTTATGATTTCCCATGATGCATTAATTTTACTAATAGTTGCTGTCTAACAAATTTCATTGTCTTTCTCATTTAGAACCCCAGAAAAGATCTGAAATATAGAACTTGACACAGGGTTATGCAAACACATTCATATCTGTGCAGAAACCTATTGATATAGTCCGTACAGATCAGTCTTCCAGGATAGAGAGCAGAATAAAGAAGATAGCAATTGAGTCTGGAGGGGCAAACAAAAAATATCTGGTACAACATGCAAGTAACAAAATATGTTATATAATGAATATGATTATATCCATGGGAGACCTAAGCATGCCAAATGCACATTCTGCTGAAAAACAGTGACATCATCCGTCATCCAGGGTGAATGTATGAGGGCTTGAAACATACTCACTTTCATATTCCGCCATCCAGCCCTTCCTAGAATTCCAATGCACGGGGTGAATCTTGCGCTTGAATACCCTCTAAATTCAACCTTTCATTACTGGTTGCTCTACATCCAAGAGCACAAAAGCCTATGCTTTGTTAGCTTCTTACAATCCATGGACAAGTCTTGGGAATAGCTGTTGAGAATGGAGTCTCTCCTAAACCATTCCCAGGCAGGAGGAAAAGTGTCATAGGAACCCACTCTGGTCTCTCTAGGGAAAGAAGAACTTAATATAAGCCTTTCGATGACACTACCATCTTATTCCTTTGCTTTACTATCTCAGTCTCCTTCTCTTTCTTTATCCATTACTTCCCATCCTCATTGACTTCGACATACTTATCTCGTTATACCAATCCCACTATTATGGAGTTATTATTCATAGAGAAAACAATACCAATTGGCATCAAGTTAAATCTAACTCATGGAGTGTCAAGAGCAGAACTGGGATCCATAAGATTTCCAACAGCCGATTTTTCACAAGTACTTGGCCAAGCCTTTTTTTGAAAGAGCCTCTGGATGGACTCAAACCTCCATCCTTTCAGTTAGCAGCCAAGCACATCAACCATTTGCAACACCCAGGGAAATTATTTGCCATCCAACACCTGTGCTCCTTAAAACAGCACTCCAAGGTAAGTATTATTGTTTCTCATTTTACTGATGAAGAAACTGAGATTTAGGGAGGTAAATTAACTTTCCTGAGAATAAGCTCTTTCAGGGGTCAAGATGTCTAAGTCCTCCTATTTTTTAAGACTCCTAGTATACTGAACTAACTGGCAAAAAAACAAAGCTCCATGAATTGAAGAATTCTAATTGAAGTGTTTCTTCAAATGGATGCAATGCTGGAAGTGCTCATTCATCTATGCCAACAAATTTGGAAGACAGCTACATGTCCAAACGACTGGAAAAGATCCATACACATGCCTAGTCCAAAGAAAGGTAATCTAACGGAATACAGAAAATAACAATATCATTAATATCACATGCAAGTAAAATTATGCTAAAGATAGTTAAAAAATGGCTGCAGCAGTACATCAACAGGGAACTGCCAGAAATTCATTCAGAAGAGAACGTGGAACAAGGAACATCATTGCTGATGTCAGGTGGATCTTGGCTGAAAGCGGAGGATACCAGAAAAATGTCTAGCTGTGTTTTATTGACTATGCAAAAGCATTCTGCCGTGTGGATCATAACAAATTATGCATAACATTGAAAAAATTAGGATTCCAGAACACTTAATTTTTCTTATGAGGAACCTATACATAGATCAAGAAGAACAAGGGGATACTGCATGGTTTAAAGTCAAGAAGAGTGTGCATCAGGGTTGTATCCTTTCACCATACTTATTCTGTCCATATGCTGAGCAAATAATCCAAGAAGCTAGGCTATGTGAAGAAGAATGGGGCATCAGGATTGGAGAAAGACTCATTAATAACCTGCACTATGCAAATGACACAACATTGCTTACTGAAACGGAAGGGAACTTGAAGCACTTACCAAAGAAGATCAAAGACTACAGTCTTCAGTATGGATTACACCTCAATGTAAAGAAAACAAAAATACCCACAACTGGACCAATAAGCAACATCATGATAAATGCAGAAAATATTGAAGTTACCAAGGATTTTATTTTACTTGGATCCACAACTGACACCCATGGAAGCAGCAGTCAAGAAGTCAAATGACGGTGAGGCAGGGCCAAGATGGCGGACTAGGTGGATGCTACCGCGGATCCCTCTTGCAAAAAAGACTCGGAAAAACAAGTGAATCGATCACATACATAACAATCTATGAACTCTGAACAACAAACACAGATTTAGAGATGGAGAACGAACAAATATGGGGAGACAGTGATTGTTTTCAGAGCCAGGAGCCAGCATACCAGGCAGGTGACCTTCGGAGCCCGATTTGGGGCAGAGCCCAGGGGGGCAGACAGCACAGACAAGGGGCCCAGCCCTAGCCCCCGAACTGATCCCGGGAAGAAGCCCAGCCAATTGGCGCGGGCAGCGTGGCAGCGCAGCCGGTGGGAGAAGTCCCCAGGAGGCAGTGACTGGTCTTGGAGCGGGGAGAGCAGCGTCCCAGCTGGGGAGCTGTCCTGCCGGGATTTTGGTGGGGAGCAGGCAGGGTGCGAGCGCGGGGACCAGCTACCTTCCCCTGAATTGACCCCGGGGGGGGTCCAGCCATTCGTGTGGGCGGCACCCACCCAGTTTGCGTGAGCAGCGCAGCGCGCTGGAGGGAGAAGTCCCCGGGAGGAAGTGACTGGTCTTGGAGCAGGGAGAGCAGCGTCCCAGCTGGGGAGCCGTCCCGCCGGGATTTTGTTGGGCGCGGGCGGGGCGTGAGCACGGGGATCAGCTACATTCCCCTGAATTGACCCTGGGGTGGTCCCAACCAGATGGCGCGGGCCCAGCCGGTTCGTGCGGGCAGTGTGGCGGAGCAGTCAGTGGAAGAAGTCCCTGGGAGGCAGTGGCTGGTCTTGGAGTGGGGAGAACGGCGTCCCAGCCGGGACGCGCAGTCAAAACTCAGGCGCGGGGAGATGCTCTGCTCTCCTGAGCTGACCCGGGGGAGAGCCCACCCGGTTCGCGGGAGCGGCGCGTGACGCGGCTGGCGGGATGGGGAGTCCCCGGGAGGCAGCGACTGATTTTGGAGATGGGAGTGCACCGTCCTAGTAGGGGAGCCTTAACCTTGGGGGTGGGGCTGACAGCGGAGGATCTGACCGTAACGCCAGTGGGCCAGACCCCCCGGGGGGCAATCTCCACACAGCCAGTACATACAGGCGACGCGCCCTGCGGAAATCTCAGATATAAGAGTCATTCCAAGTAAGACAAACAACTCTGGCTATATTCTGAGGTGCTACACTCCTAGCTCTTTGATCCCTCCCCCACCCTCCCCAGGCGGCTCCATTAACATCTGAATAGCCTGAGCCAGAGGGAGAACTCTGATAGGGATCTGACTGCATTTTTTTTTTAGCGAATTTTCTGGAAAAACTAGTTTCCCAGTGATGGCTCGGAGACAGCAGTCCATATCAAACCACATAAAGAAGCAGACCATGACAGCTTCTCCAACCCCCCAAACAAAAGAATCAAAATCTTTCCCAAATGAAGATACAATCCTGGAATTATCAGATACAGAATATAAAAAACTAATTTACAGAATGCTTAAAGACATCACAAATGAAATTAGGCTAACTGCAGAAAAAGCCAAGGAACACACTGATAAAACTGTTGAAGAACTCAAAAAGATTATTCAAGAACATAGTGGAAAAATTAATAAGTTGCAAGAATCCATAGAGAGACAACATGTAGAAATCCAAAAGATTAACAATAAAATTACAGAATTAGACAACGCAATAGGAAGTCAGAGGAGCAGACTCGAGCAATTAGAATGTAGACTGGGACATCTGGAGGACCAGGGAAGCAACACCAACATAGCTGAAAAAAAATCAGATAAAAGAATTAAAAAAAATGAAGAAACCCTAAGAATCATGTGGGACTCTATCAAGAAGGATAACTTGCGAGTGATTGGAGTCCAAGAACAGGGAGGGCGGACAGAAAACACAGAGAAAATAGTTGAAGAACTCCTGACACAAAACTTCCCTGACATCATGAAAGATGAAAGGATATCTATCCAAGATGCTCATCGAACCCCATTTAAGATTGATCCAAAAAGAAAAACACCAAGACATATTATCATCAAACTCACCAAAACCAAAGATAAACAGAAAATTTTAAAAGCAGCCAGGGAGAAAAGAAAGGTTTCCTTCAAAGGAGAATTGATAAGAATAAGTTCAGACTACTCAGCAGAAACCATGCAGGCAAGAAGGGAATGGGACGACGTATACAGAGCACTGAAGGAGAAAAACTGCCAACCAAGGATCATATATCCAGCAAAACTCTCTCTGAAATATGAAGGCGAAATTAAGATATTTACAGATAAACACAAGTTTAGAGAATTTGCAAAAACCAAACCAAGGCTACAAGAAATGCTAAAGGAGATTGTTTGGTCAGATGACCAATAATATCAGGTACCAGCACAATACAAGGTCACAAAACAGAACGTCCTGATATCAACTCAAATAGGGAAAGCACAAAAACAAACAAATTAAGATTAATTCTAAAAAATAAATAAATAAACAAAATAATACACATAACAGGGAATCATGGAAATCAATAGATAAAAGATCACAATAATCAAAAAGAGGGACTAAATATAGGAGGCATTGAACTGCCAGATGGAGAGTGATACAAGGCGATATAGAACGATACAAGTTAGTTTTTACTTAGAAAAATAGGGGTAAATAATAAGGTAACCACAAAAAGGAATATCAACTCCATAACTCAAGAAAAAAGCCAAGAAAAACGTAACGACTCAACTAACATAAAGTTAAACATTATGAAAATGAGGATCTCACAATCTACTAAGAAAAACGTCTCAGCACAAAAAAGTATGTGGAAAAATGAAATGGCCAACAACACACATGAAAAGGCATCAAAATGACAGCACTAAAAACTTATTTATCTATAATTACGCTGAATGCAAATGGACTAAATGCACCAATAAAGAGACAGAGAGTCACGGACTGGATAAAGAAACACGATCCATCTATATGCTGCCTATAAGAGACACACCTTAGACTTAGAGACACAAACAAACTAAAACTCAAAGGATGGGAAAAAATATATCAAGCAAACAATAAGCAAAAAAGAAGAGGAGTAGCAATATTAATTTCTGACAAAATAGACTTTAGACTTAAATCCACCACAAAGGATAAAGAAGGACACTATATAATGATAAAAGGGACAATTGATCAGGAAGACATAACCATATTAAATATTTATGCACCCAATGACAGGGCTGCAAGATACATAAATCAAATTTTAACAGAATTGAAAAGTGAGATAGATACCTCCACATTTATAGTAGGAGACTTCAACACACCACTTTTGGAGAAGGACAGGACATCCAGTAAGAAGCTCAATAGAGACACGGAAGACCTACTTACAACAATCAACCAACTAGACCTCATTGACTTATACAGAACTCTCCACCCAAATGCTGCAAAATACACTTTTTTTTCTAGTGCACATGGAACATTCTCTAGAATAGACCACATATTAGGCCATAAAACAAATCTTTGCAGAGTCCAAAACATCGAAATATTACAAAGCATCTTCTCAGACCACAAGGCAATGAAACTAGAAATCAATAACAGAAAAACTAGGGAAAAGAAATCAAATACTTGGAAAATGAACAATACCCTCCTGAAAAAAGACTGGGTTATAGAAGACATCAAGGAGGGAATAAGGAAATTCTTAGAATGCAACGAGAATGAAAATACTTCCTATCAAAACCTCTGGGACTCAGCAAAAGCAGTGCTCAGAGGCCAATTTATATCGATAAATGCACACATACAAAAAGAAGAAAGAGCCAAAAGCAGAGAACTGTCCCTACAACTTGAACAAATAGAAAGTGAGCAACAAAAGAACCCATCAGGCACCAGAAGAAAACAAATAATAAAAATTAGAGCTGAACTAAATGAATTAGAGAACAGAAAAACAATTGAAAGAATTAACAAAGCCAAAAGCTGGTTCTTTGAAAAAATTAACAAAATTGATAAACCATTGGCTAGACTGACTAAAGAAAAACAGGAAAGGAAACAAATAACCCGAATAAGAAACGAGAAGGACCACATCACAACAGAACCAAATGAAATTAAAAGAATCATTTCAGATTACTACGAAAAATTGTACTCTAACAAATTTGAAAACCTAGAAGAAATGGATAAATTCTTGGAAAAATACTACCTACCTAAACTAACACAATCAGAAGTAGAACAACTAAATAGACCCATAACAAAAAAAGAGATTGAAATGATAATCAAAAAACTTCCAACAAAAAAAAGTCCTGGCCCGGATGGCTTCACTGCAGAGTTCTACCAAACCTTCAGAGAAGACTTAACACCACTACTACTGAAGGTATATCAAAGCATAGAAAAAGACGGAATACTACCCAACTCATTCTATGAAGCTACCATCTCCCTCATACCAAAACCAGGTAAAGACATTACAAAAAAAGAAAATTATAGACCTATATCCCTCATGAACATAGATGCAAAAATCCTCAACAAAATTCTAGCCAATAGAATACAACAACACATCAAAAAAATAATTCACCCTGATCAAGTGGGATTTATACCAGGTATGCAAGGCTGGTTTAATATCAGAAAAACCATTAATGTAATCCATCACATAAATGAAACAAAAGATAAAAACCACATGATCTTATCAATAGATGCAGAAAAGGCATTTGACAAAGTTCAACGCCCATTTATGATAAAAACTCTTACCAAAATAGGAATTGAAGGAAAATTCCTCAACATAATAAAGGGCATCTATGCAAAGCCAACAGCCAATATCACTCTAAACGGAGAAAACCTGAAAGCATTTCCCTTGAGAACGGGAATCAGACAAGGACGCCCTTTATCACCGCTCTTATTCAACATCGTACTTGAAGTCCTAGCCAGGGCAATCAGGCTAGACAAAGAAATAAAGCATATCCGGATTGGCAAGGAGGCAGTAAAGCTATCACTATTTGCAAATGACATGATCGTATACACGGAAAACCCTAAGGAATCCTCCAGAAAACTACTGAAACTAATAGAAGAGTTTGGAAGAGTCTCAGGTTATAAAATAAACATACAAAAATCACTTGGATTCCTCTACATCAACAAAAAGAACACCGAAGAGGAAATAACCAAATCAATACCATTCATAGTAGCCCCCAAGAAGATAAAATACTTAGGAATAAATCTTACCAAGGATGTAAAAGACCTATACAAAGAAAACTACAAAGCTCTACTACAAGAAATTCAAAAGGTCATACTTAAGTGGAAAAACATACCCTGCTCAGGGATAGAAAGACTTAACATAGTAAAAATGTCTATTCTACCAAAAGCCATCTATACATATAACGCACTTCCGATCCAAATTCCAATGTCATATTTTAAGGGGATAGAGAAACAAATCACCAATTTCATATGGAAGGGAAAGAAGCCCCGGATAAGCAAAGCATTACTGAAAAAGAAGAAGAAAGTGGGAGGCCTCAATCTACTTGATTTCAGAACCTATTATACAGCTACAGTAGTCAAAACAGCCTGGTACTGGTACAACAACAGGCACATAGACCAATGGAACAGAATTGAGAACCCAAAAATAAATCCATCCATGTATGAACAGCTGATATTTGACAAAGGTCCAGTGTCAGTTAATTGGGGAAAAGATAGTCTTTTTAACAAATGGTGCTGGCATAACTGGATATCCATTTGCAAAAGAATGAAACAGGACCCAGACCTCACACCATGCACAAAAACTAACTCCAAGTGGATCAAAGACCTAAACATAAAGACTAAAACGATAAAGATCATGGAAGAAAAAATAGGGACAACTTAGGAGCCTTAATACAAGGCATAAACAGAATACAAAAGATTACCAAAAATGATGAAGAGAACCAGATAACTGGGAGCTCCTAAAAATCAAACACTTATGCTCATCTAAAGACTTCACCAAAAGAGTAAAAAGACCACCTACAGACTGGGAAAGAATATTCAGCTATGACATCTCCGACCAGCGCCTGATCTCTAAAATCTACGTGATTCTGTCAAAACTCAACCACAAAAAGACAAACAACCCAATCAAGAAGTGGGCGAAGGATATGAACACACATTTCACTAAAGAAGATATTCAGGCAGCCAACAGATACATGAGAAAATGCTCTCGATCATTAGCCGTTAGAGAAATGCAAATTAAAACTACGATGAGATTCCATCTCACACCAACTAGACTGGCATTAATCCAAAAAACACAAAATAATAAATGTTGGAGAGGCTGCGGAGAGATTGGAACTCTCATACACTGCTGGTGGGAATGTAAAATGGTACAACCACTTTGGAAATCCATCTGGCGTTATCTTAAACAGTTAGAAATAGAACTACCATACAACCCAGAAATCCCACTCCTCGGAATATACCCTAGAGATACAAGAGCCTTCATACAAACAGATATATGCACACCCATTTTTATTGCAGCTCTGTTTACAATAGCAAAAAGCTGGAAGCAACCAAGGTGTCCATCAACGGATGAATGGGTAAATAAATTGTGGTATATTCACACAATGGAATACTACGCATCGATAAAGAACAGTGACGAATCTGTGAAACATTTCATAACATGGAGGAATCTGGAAGGCATTATGCTGAGCGAAATGAGTCAGAGGCAAAAGGACAAATATTGTATAAGACCACTATTATAAGATCTTGAGAAATAGTAAAAACTGAGAAGAACACATACTTTTGTGGTTACGAAGTGGGGAGGGAGGGAGGGAGGGAGGGAGGGAGGGAGGGAGAGGGTTTTTTATTGATCAATCAGTAGATAAGAACTGCTTTGGGTGAAGGGAAAGACAACACTCAATACAAGGAAGGTCAGCCCAATTGGACTGGAGTAAAAGCAAAGAGTTTTCCAGGATAAAATGAATACTTCAAAGGTCAGCGGAGCAGGGGTTGGAGTCTGGGGAACATGGTTTGAGGGGACTTCTAAGTCAATTGGCAAAATAATTCTGTTATGAAAACATTCTGCATCCCACTTTGAAATGTGGCGTCTGGGGTCCTAAATGCTAACAAGTGGCCATCTAAGATACATCAATTGGTCTCAACCCACCTGGAGCAAAGGAAAATGAAGAACACCAAGGTCACACAACAACTAAGAACCCAAGAGAGAGAAAGGGCCACATGAACCAGAGACCTACAACATCCTGAGACCAGAAGAACTAGTTGGTGCCCGGCCACAATCGATGACTGCCCTGTCAGGGAGCACAACAGAGAACTCCTGAGGGAGCAGGAGATCAGTGGGATGCAGACCCCAAATTCGCATAAAAAGACCATACTTAATGGTCTGACTGAGACTAGAGGAATCCCGGCGGCAATGCTCCCCAGACCTTCTGCTGGCACAGGACAGGAACCATCCCCGAAGACAACTCATCAGACATGAAAGGGACTGGTCAGCGGGGGGGAGAGAGATGCTGATGAAGAGTGAGCTAATTAAATCAGGTGGACACTGGAGAGTGTGTTGGCAACTCTTGACTGGAGGGGGGATGGGAAGATAGAGAGAGAGGGAAGCTGGCAAAATTGGCACGAAACAAGAGACTGAACGGGCTGACTCAATAGGGGGAGAGCAGGTGGGAGAAGGGAGTAAGATGTATGTAAAGTTAAATGTGACAGACTGATTGGATTTGTAAATGTTCACTTGAAGCTTAATAAAAGTTAATTTAAAAAAAAAAGAAATCAAATGACATGTTGCATTGGGCAAATCTGCTGCAAAAGACCTCTTTAAAGCATTGAAAAGCAACGATGTCACCTTGAGACTAAGTTGAGCTTGACCCAAGCCATGGTATTTTCAATCACCTCATCTGCATGCAGAAGCTGGACAAAGAATAAGAAAGACCAAAGAAGAATTGATGCCTTTGAATTATGGTGTTGGTGAAGAATATTCAGTATGCCATGGGTGGCCAGAAGAATGAACAAGTCTGTCTTGGAAGAAGTATAGCCAGAAAGCTCCTTAGAAGTGAGGATGGTGAGACTTCGCCTCACGTACTTTGGACATATTATTAGGAGGGACCAGGCACTGGAGGACGACATCATACTTGGTAAAGTGGAAGGTCAGCAAAAAAGATGAAGACTCTTACTGAAATGGAAATTGTGTGTGAAATTGACACAGTGGCTTCAACAATGGGCTTAAACATAACAACTAATGTGAAGGTGGCACAGAATTGGGCATTGTTTCGTTCTTTTGTACATAGGGTCTCTATGAGATGGAACTGACTCGAAGACACATAACAACAACAAAGTATATTTTTAAAAATCCCAAGAGAGTTGTGTGATATCTTAATTTTATATTTAATAAATTGATTTTTTAAGCAATAAAAAAGATATAGTGTAATAGTCATAGTTGCAAAATAATTTGGGGAAGTGTAAAATTATTAATTCATAGTATATTTTGATGGTGTGATCCAGTAATCAGAAAAAGTTTAAAGTTTTATGATATAACATACAACAATAAGCATTTATTTCTTATGCATCTGCAGGTCAGCTGGGCAGCTCTGCTGATCTCACTCAGGAGTGCTCAGCTCCAAACCCTTTCCCACTGAGTCGATTCTGACTCATAGTGACCCTATCGGACAAAGTAGAACTGCCCCATAGGGTTTCCAAGGCTGTAATCTTTACAGAAGTAGACTGCCACAGCTCTCTCCCACAGAGCAGCTGGTGGACTTGAACCTCTGACCTTTCTGTTAGCAGCCAAGTGCTTCACCATTGCACCACCAGGGCTCACCTAGGGCTCAGCTAGGCAGCTGTAATTGTAATTGGGATTGGGTTTGCTCCACATGTCTCTCATCCCCCTTGAACTAATGAGCAAGACGGAGTATGTTCTTCTTACAGCAGTGGCAGAGGCACAACAGGGCCAGCAGAAACACAACTCTCAAGGCATTGAGTTAATCCTGGACCTGGTCCCTTCTGTCCACATTCCATTAACCAAAACAGATACATGGTCAGACCTAAAGTCAAGGGGCAGGAAAGTCCACTCTACCTTTAGTGGGAAGAAACAGAGATTCTACAAAAGACAATGATACAGGAAAAAATGAAATATTGAAGCCAATTCTCCAATCTGCCTTAAATGGATGTTTCTTCTTCCAATCTAGTCAGTGTATCTCTATGATGGTGTGTATAAACTAATGTGGAGATAAAGATAATATGAAAAGTATAAATCAGAATCTTGAAGCAGAGTTTGTCAGTGTCTTACCCATAGCCTTGCTATACTCACCTTTGATTGACAATTGGAGGACTCTCTCTGAATGGAGGAGTGAGCAGGATCAGTAGAAAATATTGGAGAATTAACGCAACTGGAAACAGTCCCTTGAGAGGTTCAACACTGAAATGTGTTTTACTGAGTTTCCCAGAGGTCTTGCCCAGGATTAAGCCCCACTTGCCCATAGTGGAACCTGCTCATTAGAGAACCCTGTATTGCTTTTTTCCCTTCCCCATCTCACTTCCCTCACTCGCCTAACTGGGCTTCCCAGAACCGCCACACAAGTAAACTCCTGTGCTCAAATCCTGTAATTGTTTCCTGATAATGAGATCCTAATCCAGGCATATAAGCTTTAGAAGTTTGGGGTTCCCTATAATTCACTGAGAATAACTGTGAAAAACCAGACCAACCCACCCCTTGAAGCAGATGCCTTTCCATGGATCAACTCTACGTGCAACTCAAGAGCTGAGATGTGCTCCTTGAATTATCGACTGAGTCTCATTAGGGTGACCAACTGTTCTTGTTTGCCTAGGACTGAGGAGTTTCCCAGGACATGGGACTTGCAATGCTAAAGCCTGGACATCCAGCATGAACCAGGATGGGTGAGCAGCCTATTCCAACTATAATAAATGAGACTCAATAATATGGCAGATATGCTTGTTTCTTTCATTTTCATGTCTGATAGTTACTGCGTAGAATCATAGATTCTTCCTCATAAAAGAATTTTAGATGCTACCTAATACAATTCCCAGCAAATATAGGGAAATAAATTTGTAAAGCAGCTATCATTTTAACTTCTGTTAGAACATCTTCAGTGATGGGAAATTTAGAGCTCATCCCATTTTTGTGTAATTTGAATTGGAATCTATTTCCCCATAACCAAAATTAATTGGCCCTAGTTACTTGACACTACACAGAATAAGTGTAATTTCTAGTCCAAGTCCATAGGCAAGATTGGGTCCTTCAAATACTTGAAGACAATGATCCTTCATCCATCGGTAGTCCCCTATCCAGGTGAAACTCCGGTTCTCCCATGGTGCGATTTCTAGGTTTTATTTTCTTCTTCTGGGCATCCTCTTCTGGATTTAAGCCTATTTGTGCAGTGCTACTCCAAAACTGAATACAATGCTCTAGACATAGTCTGATCAGTATAGAATCAAGGGGACTAATACCTTGCATGTTCTGGATATGTTACTTATGTTAATGAAACTAAAGATTACATTAGATTTCTTGGCAGTCCTGTCTCATTATAAATTCATGTTGAGCTTACAGTCATTTAAAACTTCTGGGATTGTTTTTCCACACAAACTATAATTAATCTAGGACTCCTGCATTATATACTTGTGAAGTTGATGTTTTTAAATGTAATTGCTAGACTTAACTTTCATCTGCTTGTTCTCATCACCTCCTTATAACTTGCTGGGAATTTTTGAGCATTTTTATCAGTCAATGTATTATCTACAATTTGTGTGTGTGTGTGTTTAATAATTATGTACATATATGCAAAGTGATCTTTCATTTGCTTCTTTCAAGTCTTTGGTAAGAATCTGGCCAAGAACACAGCCATGGGATAGACCTCTAAAAGTAGAGGTCTTCAAGATGATATTGATCTGTTAATCAGCACTCTTTAGATATAGTTGTTTAACAAGCTATAAATTTACTTAATGTGCTATTATTTAGCTCAGACATCTCCATCTTCTCCACTAAAATGTAACAAGAGACTGTGAAATGCTTTAATGAAATCCAGTTGCAGTAAATATGAGGCAGCTTAGTGAACAAAAATTACACCCATGTTAGCAAAAATAAAATCATGTTAATTTATCAAAGATGTTACTTTGAGGACTAAGGTGTGCCTGACCCAAGCCATGATATTTTCAATTGCTTTATATGCATGTGAAAGCCGGATAATGAATAAGAAAGACCAAAGAAGGACGGATACCTTTGAATTAAGGTGTTGGCAAAGAATATTGAATATACCATGTATGGCCAGAAGAACAAACAAGCCTATCTTGGAAGAAATACAGCCAGAGTGTTCCTTGAAAGTGAGAATGACAACACTTTTTCTCACACACTTTGGTCATGTTATCAAGAGGGTCCAGTCTCTAGAAAACGGCATCATGCTTGGTAAGGTAGACGGTCAGCGAAAAAGAGAGGGATTGACACAGTGGCTTCAACAATGAGCTCAAATATAGCAACGATTGTGAGGATGGCACAGGACCCAGTAGTGTTTTGTTCTGTTGTACATAGATAGGATTGGAACCAACTCAACAGCAACTACTAACAATGATTTATCATAATTGATTGGAGCACAAGATGGTTCACTTAGTGCTTCCAAATTGCTGACAAGTATTAATCTTTGAGATTCACAAACAAGAAATTATAATTCTCAGGAATTCTCAAGAATTTCTGAAATCATGTTATTCTTCAAATACTTCTAACATTCTTCATACTATTTAATTATTATTATGGGTATATAAAAATTGTTTAATACATAGAAAATATAATTATAAAAAACCATGTTGTTCTAGTTGCTATTGTCAGTTGCTCTCAAGTCAGTTCCAACTCATGGAGACCCCAAATCTTTAAACTCTGGAAAATGCCAGCAACTATTATTGGGTAAAATGTACAAATAACATAACATTTGAATCTCTTAGCAAGCTCACCAGCACTACCAGAATCACTTGTTGAAACTGCCATTTTTAGGGTTTATTTTGCTTACAGAACTTATGATTTCTTGGAATACCACTGATAAGATTTGTGTGAAGTATACTTCACAAATAAATGTATTAATTTTTTTTTCCAAGAATGACTCACAGTTAGTAAAAGACAGGGTCATGGACATACAACAGTTAGAAGCACAATTGTCTGAGCATAATGGCTTCCCTCTGCTGTGCTCCTGTTCAGGCTCCAAGACATGAACTTAATCTTCGACTCTTTGACTCACACACCATCATTTTCTGCTCTTGGTTTCAACTTGGCATCAGTAGATTCCTACGTTGACTGCAAAGTTATAATTCCGGCAGAAGTATTATGCTTTTTCTCATTTTTTTATTTTTTCAACTGACTTTCCCCAGGATTCAAAACGGGGGAAAAAAATATGTAGGAGCCTTGGTGGTGAAGTAGTTAAGAGCTCAGCTGCTAACCAAAAGGTCGGCTGTTCAAATCCACCAGCCACTTCTTGGAAATTGTATGGGGCAGTTCTACTCTGTTCTGTAGGATCACTATGAATCAGAATTGATTTGATGGGACCTAACTTTTTTTTTTTTTTAACAACAGCAACATATATACGTGCATATATATGCACACATATAGTCAGCCCTCTGTATCATCAAGTTTCGCATCTGGGGATTTAACCAACCTTGGGTCAAAAATATTCAGGGGGGAAGAAAAAGTTCCAAAAAGCAAAATTTGATTTTGCCACATGCCAAGCAGTAGCTGGCCCCACCCAAATAAAGTGATGTGTAGGCATCCCCTGCTGTAGCCTTCCTCCATTTCACAGATCCAGCACTCATCCTTTGAGCATTGTTCGCCTCACTCTTGTCATTGTTCTTTAAAAAATACAGTACTGTATAACAACGATTTACATAGCATTTACATTATATTAGGCATTATAAGTAATCCACATGTGATTTAAAGTATATGGGAGGATGTGTGTAGGTTCTATGCAAATACTACACTATTTTATATAAGGAACTTGAGCATCCACTGATTTTGGTGCCAAGGGGGTCCTGGAACCAATCCCCAGTGGAGATATATATATATATCTCCAAAAAAATACCTGGAAGGAATTTCCATATGGAAAAAAAAAAAAAAAAAACACCAAGTCCATTGCCTCAAGTCTATTCCGACTTATAGCAACCCTAGAGGACAGAGTAGAACTGCCCCAAACAGTTGCCAAGGAGCACCTACTGGATTCACACTGACAATCTTTTGGTTAGCAGCCAAACTCTTAACCACTACAACACCAGGGTTTCCTCCCATATGGAAACACTAGTTTAACTGATCAAAATTTCTTTTTCAAATGGGTCAAAAAAAAAATCTAAGTTTCATAAACTACGTAAGAAGTTGCTTTTAACTGTGTTAAGATGCACCATAATGTGTTGAACAGAAAGAAAATAAAGGAGAGAGAATGAGGGAAAGCAGCATTGAGAAAGTGAGAGAGATTGACTAACGAGCACCAAGTCCTTACTGTGATTCCGTGCACTGTGACACATTCTGGGGATATAAAGATGGATACCATACAGTCCTGGCCTTCAAGAGAACAGTCTAAATATGATAAAATCATATAAGTAAATAAATATGGTAAAACATGCAAACGATTATGGTGAAAGTGTGAGGTCATTTCAGTGGGATCCTAGAGGAGAAAACAAACTAAGCAAAAGGGAACCGAGACAATTCTATTAGCTTCTACGGCTCACTTTTTGTTCTTTTAAAATTAGATCCTGTGTTTGTCTTGTCTGCCACCCCTCATGAGTAAAACATCACCAACAGTGTTCCCTGGATAGCTCCTACAAGTCCTTCTAGGGCCAGAAGCAAGAGACAGAATACATTCAAAACAGTAAGGTTCTCCGTGTTATTTATCCCCCGTCACACATTTAAATACTGCTTAGCTATTATTTGTTCTCTTTCTAGTTTGACTCTTCTTCCTAATGGAGAAGGAAGCAAATGAGAGTGTTGAGCAGCATTGCTTTCTCTGTCATCCTTTACATAAAAAATAGCCTCTGACAAATTCCTTCTTCCCCTTTGTTCTAGGCCAGCATCTTTCTCAAGCCACACAAGATTTTTCCTGCAGTTTCCTGCCACAATTTTACATTTACTTTTTACTTGGAATCTGTTCCTCAACTTTTTACATGTGACCTTTAAAAAATATCTAAGCTCATCTATGAGCAGTCACATTCCACCACCTCTCCTCCCCACCCCCCTCCCTTTTCTCCCCATATGGATCAGTGGTAAATATGAGACCAAATTGCTTTTCTAGAAATAGTAGGTTCAAAGTGCCTGGCAGAGTTATTAGCTTGTGGTAGACCCTCAATACAATTTCACTACTGTTATTGTTAGGTATTTCTACTTCATTTTAGCTGTGGTTCATATCTGAGTCCTTAGCCATGGAATTAGAACTTGATTTTCTCTAAACTTTTTAATGTTTACCTTCGAGAAATTCAGGATTGGGTCTAAGTCTGCCTTTTTTTCAGCTATGAAGAACTTCTATCATACCATGATCACCTACCTCAGTTCTTTCTTATTAGTTAGAATAAGCCCAGACCAGCAGTTTCTCTTAATATTCTCTTACAGATGAAATTCATTTATCAGCCGGGAAAATTCATCATGTACCATCCCTTCTGTTTTTAATAAGCCAAAACCAAATCCATTGCCATTGAGTCAATTCTGACTCATAGCAACCCTATAGGACAGAGCAGAACTGCCCCATAGAGTTTCCAAGGAGCACCTGGTAGATTCAAACTGCAGACCTTTTGGTTAGCAGCCGTAGCACTCAATCACTATGCCACCAGGGTTTCCAATGGTAAATAAAAACCCACCTCACTTTTGTATCTTGCATCTCTAACCAGGTGCCATCGAGTCATTTCCAACTCATTATGACCCCACGTGTGTCAGAGTAGAACTGTGTGCTGCGTAGTGTTTTCAATGGCTGATATTTTTGGAAGTAGATTGTACGACTTTGTTCTGAGACACCTCTGAGTAGGCTCAAACCTCTGTTCCCACCACCTCTCTACCAGTTTTGTAATCTGTATCATGAAAACCTAATTCATACTCTCCATTGGCCAGCCATGCAGTATTTCATTCCACAATAATATCAGGTCTATCTTTGTCTCCCTAAATCCTTTCAGAAATCTCTCCACTATTCATCACACCTCTTCACTATTACAAATGGGTTATCACACTATCTCCCTACACTCCATGTTGTGGAAATAAGTTAAATGCTTCCCACTGCCACATTATATCCCTAAATTTCTACCCATTAATTCTCAGTGATACATGGAAGTTTGAATTCACCACTCAAAATTAATATTTGAAATTTATTTATTCATTTATTGTGGCCAACTGAGACCATAATTTTCATCTGTGATCATTTCCCTTGTCATTGGCACATTCTCCATCATTGTTCTTCTACCTGTAGACATCTGCTGTATTCTATAATAGCATAACATACAGCTTCTCTTATTTCTAGGAGTTTATATCTCTTTTTTTTTTTTTTTAATATCTCTTCCCTACAAGCTTCAATTTCACCTAAACAGACCATCGACTCTCCTGATAACCACAGTCTTTCCAATTTTTATAATATGTACTTCATCTTGGCCAAAATGTGGTCCCCAAAAAATCCATTCTTCAAGAAAGAAATGTTTGGAATATCATGAAAATCAATCAAAGTCATGAAATCAACTGAAAGAAATGTTTTAAATAAGCCTCCTGTTTTCTGTGACTTCAGATTCCTATTAGTAGACTATTCTGGTAGACTGAATATGGAAACAGCATTTATCTTTGGTTATGTAATTGACCCCCGCATAAATTTAAAGTTTTTAGTATTAACAGGATTCATATTTTTTGCCATTTTTTTTTCTATCATATCTTAGTGATGTCTCCAGAAAGTACCTACTAAGTATGTTAAGGCTTCATACCAGGGAAAAATTAATCCCACAATGTGTTATTGCTCCTGAGCTGGGGGACAAGAGTTCTTGTCTTTGCAAGTATTTGAGAGCGTTCCTCATTGCTTCAGGGATGTTTGGATCCCACTCAAGAAAGTCTGGTTTCACCCTCAGGATTAAATGATTTAGCCTCACGGGTTCATAAACCATTCTCTTCTTTAAAACACTTCTTTGACTAAACACATTTTCATGATAATTTTTAATCTTCAATCCCCTGTCCCTGTTTTTCTTCTTGAACCACCTTTCTGACCTTGTTTAATATCACTTCACCTTCTTCAATAAATCATAACACACACATTCTTCAAATATTTATCTTCAACTTTGAACATGGGAACCAGTTTGTTTTTAGAGCTTCTGTAATTGTTACTGGCTTCAGGAAGAAAAATATAGGCCAGTTGCTTTCAGTAATTATTCCCTGCATCATTTACCTATGGCCATATAAAATTTTTTTTTTTATAAAATTACCTCCAAAATTGGTGGTATAAAATAACAACCATTTATTATTTCTCATAATTCTGTGTGTTGAGAGGGGAGTTCTTTGGCTTATCTCGACTGGCTCATTCTTGCAGTTGCTGTCGAATGAGGCATAGAATGGCTGGAAGCAGAGGCATACTAAGGGTGGAGAAATGGGAGCATTCCACCCAGGATACAGGCCGCATTGTCTATTACAGGGTACGTAGTCTGCAGAATTTTAAAACAATGACAAAAATGACTAGATATCAGTCTGCTTTTGATTAACATTACATGTCAGCAATTCTGAATAGTGGCAGCGATAGATTTAAGACATATTCAAGTTATGGCTAACCGTACTTAATGACTGTCCATGTATCTGGAACATTGCATCTTCATGGGAGGGAGTTACGGGAAAATACATGCAGGGAATATGGAAAAATTGCTCAGTTATGTGAACACGTTCCAAGTATTTGATAAGAATACTATGATGGAAGATATCAGTGGAAAAAAAATCTTCCATATGGCAAGAACACTGAATTTAGACTTGATATCACCAATGATCACAAAGAAGGGGAACTGGCAGATGAGGAATTAATGGATTTTGAAGAGAAAAGAAATGCTAAAGAAAAAATAATTAATGAGGAAAAGGAAGGAGAGCAGTTGTCAAAATTTTTTACAGGAAAAGGATTAGCTGTAGTGTTTTCTAAAATAAATCAGGGGCTTCAGTTGCTTGAAAATATAGATCCAAATACTGATCGTTTTGCTAAAGTCGACAGGAAGATTCAGGAAGCAGTGTGATGTTACCATGAAATATATTAGGCAAAAAAGAAAAGGACCATACAGACAACTCTCACTAATTTCCCAGCTAGAAATGCCATTCCCAAGGATAACTCAGAGATCCAGAACCTTCCACAAGTGGAGTTATTACCGCAACTGACAAAATGCCAATGTCATTCAACTCTTCTTCATCTTTGGAGATTTTTATGATTTCTGTATTTTTAATGTATGTATTTTTTTTATGTATTAAAATATATCTGTAAGTTTATATGCAATGTTTCCAACTCCTAAAGACAAAATAAAGATTGGATTATAAAAAACCGAAAACCAAACCCGGTGCCGTCCAGTCGATTCCGACTCACAGCAACCCTATAGGACAGAGTAGAACTGCCCACAGAGTTTCCAAGGAGCGCCTGGTGGATTCTAACTGCCGACCCTTTGGTTAGCAGCCATAGCACTTAACCACAACACCACCAGGGTTTCCTAGAATTTATAAAGATACTGATAATAAAAAGACAATAATAGTGAAAACTAAAAAAAAAAAAAATTGAGATATTCAACTAACATCAGAATTGACATAAGACGGAGTCGTCAATACGGAACCCCATTAGAAAAAAAATCGAAGACTTTCTGTACTCTTCCCTGAAAACAATATTTGTCAGTCTAACTTCTAAACAATTGCTAGAGTTCTTGAGCTTCAATGATACATACATAAGCTTCAAATTAGCGTGTATTATTACTTACCCTTCAATAACTATCACATTCTACAGGGAAATTAATTTGGAAAACGCAGTTATAAAGTCCGTACCCCAACCCACACAGTGTCAACTATATATGTTTGTTTTAAGAATGATTTCACAATGATTATTTTTTTTTTTTTTAGGAATCATTAGAGATTCCTTTGTGTGCGTGTCCTATCTTCAGCCCTGTGGCACTACATATTCCTGTGTCTAAGCAGTAGCTTTGAAGTAATGACAGAATCACAAAATATAAGGAACTCAAGCTCTATTTTTGTCTTTAAAATCATTGTTCTATGACCTGGAGTTTTTATTTGTGTTAAAAATTTTTTTAACTGAGGCAAAGTGAAAAACTTTGAGGTGTAAGATTTTTGCTTGGTAAATAAAATCTTTAGTTCATGCATGATTTATTTTACTCAATTTGAGTAATATCTTTGAAATTGACATTTATTTATCACTTTACTTGTCAAATGTTTTAAAACTAAAGAACACAGTAAGAAAATTATAATTATTAATGAAAATAATTTTGCCACAGAGTGAAGGAAGGTTTAAAATATTCCACTTTGAGCGTCCAATACATGGTGCATACTGTTAGCTGGAAAACCAAAGGTGTGCCCACTCATGTGTTTGGTAACCCATTGCCATCGAGTCAATTCCAGCTCATAGTGACCCTACAGGACAGAGCTGACCTGCCCCATAGGGTTTCCACAGCTGTAATCTTCATGGAAGCAGACTGTAACATCTTTCTCCCGCAGAGTGGCTGGAGGCTTCAAACCACCGACCTTTCAGTTAGCAGTTTACCACTGCATGACCAGGGCTCCTTCATATCTTTGGTAGATGGTACTGTCAGCATGAGTGCCTGGAATCTTCTCAACAAAGCTTCTCATCCCCAGTAGACTAATTTGGTTTCCTTACAAGATGATCTCAGGGCAGGGTTCCTAGAAAGTGAGGGTGGAGCTGCAAGGCCTCTTAAAGCCTAACAACGGAAGTTGCAGAACTTCACTTCCTGCATTCTAATGGTTAAAGCAAGTCAAGGGGGTGGGAAATGCTCCATTTCTGGATAGTAGAGGCTGCAAGTTTTAATAATATATTCAGAAGCTTCCCTCAGGGTGTCTTGTGTATGCAACTTAAAACTCTAAGTAAATTGCGATGGAAAACTCGTTTATTTCCTCTCACCCAGTGTCTTAGTTGAGGACCTGGTGGTACAGTGCTTAAGGGTTTGGCTGCTAACCGATAGGTTAGCAGTTAAAATCCACCAGCCACTCCTTGGGAACCCTATGTGGCAGTTCTACTCTGTCCTGTTGGGTTGCTATGAGTCAATTGACTCCAAGGCAAAGGGTTTGAATTTTTTATTTACTGTCTTAGTTAACTAGTGCTGCTGTAGCAGACATACCACAAGTGGATGGCTTTAACAAACAGAAATTTATTCTCTTACACTCTAGGAGGCTTGAAGTCCGAATTCATGGTGCCAGCTCCAGGGGAAAGCTTTCTCTGTCAGCTCTGGGGGAAGGTCATTGTTATCAATCTTTCCCTAGTCTGGGAGATTCTCACTGAAGGGATCCTGTGTCCATAGGACATGCTCTGCTCCTGGCACTTCTTTCTTGGTGGCATAAGGTCCCTCTCTTCTCTGCTCGATTCTCTCTTTTATATCTCAAAACAACAGATTGACTCAAGATACAACCTAATCCTATAGATTGAGTGCTGCATCATTAACATAACTGCCTCTAATCCTGCCTCATTAACATCATAGAGGTTAGGATTTACAACACATGGGATAATCACATCAGATCACAAAATGGTGGACAATCACACAATACTGGGAATCATGGCCTAGCCAAGTTGATACACATTTTGGGGGGACAAAATTCCATCCATAATACCTAGCTCCCATCACAGTAGGCACCTCTGGAAACGCTGTATTTAAGTCAGTCTGACAGCCACTCTCACTCCTGTGGTTCATTTCTACTAATCAACTATAAAGGCGCTAGCAATTGATACAGATTGACTCCAGTTGAGATTTGACTTGATGGGAAAGGGTTTGGTTTTTTTGGTTTATGTACACCTTATAGACCAAATATTTCAAAACCTCTTTCTTCTTTGACTTCCTTTGCTATACTATTCAGTGCTGAGTTCTAGTTAATGGGGCTGGGGCAATTACCATCTATTGGTAAGACCACCTATATGAAAGAATTATTTTTGCGGTAATTTAGTTTACCAGTGATAAGCCAAAACCCATTGTTTTTGAGTCAATCCCTACCCATGGTGACCCCACACGATACAGAATAGAACTGCTCCATAGGTTTTCTTGGCTGTAATCTTTATGGAAGCAGATTTCCAGGCCTTTCTTCCACAGAGCTGCTGGGTGGGTTTGAACTGCCAATCTTTAGGCTAGTAAGAAAAAAAACAAGTGCAACCCATTTGCACCACCCAGGGACTTTTGCCAGTGATACCCTTTGCCGTTGAGTCGATTCCGACTCATAGCAACCCTATAGGGCAGAGTAGAACTGCCCCATAGGGTTTCTAAGGAGCCAACTTTTGGTTAGCACCAAAGCTCTTAACCACTATGCCACCAGGGTTTCCTTGCCAGTGATTGTTGTTCTTGTTGTTGTTAGGTGTCTTTGAGTTGGTTCCAACTCATAGCCACACTATACTCAACAGAAACACTGCCCAGTCCTGCATCATGCTCACAATTATTGTTATATTTGAGACCATTGTTGAAGCCACTCTGTCAATCCATCTCATTGAAGGTCTTCCTCTTTTCTGCTGCACCCCTACTCTACCACGGGTGATGTCCTTCTCCAGAGACTGATGCCTCCTGACAATGTGTCCAAAGTATGTAAGACACGGTCTCGCCATCTTCGCTTCTAAGGACCATTCTGCTTGTGCTTCTTGCAAGACAGGTATGTTCATTCTTTTGGCAGTCCATGGTATATTCAATATTCTTCGCCAACATCACAATTCAAAGGCATCAATTCTTTGGTCTTCCTTACTCATTGTCTGGCTTTCACGTGCATTATGATGTGATTGAAAATACCATGGCTTGGGTCAGGCACATCTTAGTCTTCAAGGTGATATTTTTATTTTTCAACTCTTTAAAGAGGTCCTTTGGCAGTGATAGTAAGGACCAAAAGGAAAACTTAATTTAAAAGAATTTGGTTTGGCTGTGGGACAAATCTAACCATAGCTAGAAGAAATTTTTTTTTCCTCTTACCTCCACATAGCCCTTTATTTCTACCCCTTTTATGGTGAATTCAGTTTATAACTTTTACCATTCTTACTTGTGTAATGACATATCTCTACTTGTGTAATGACATATCTCTACTTGTGTAATGACATATCTCTACTAGTAGACTGTAAATGCACCATGTCACCCTCTACCTCGTATCTTCACAGTCTCCTGGGCAGTTCTGTTACATGTTGAGCCTAATAATAAATACTACTAATGAATAAAAATGTTTTCTGTGTATTACTATTCATGATACATGGAAAGAATTTAAAGGCAGGTATAACCCTTAACCTCTTACACCAGAGATACAAATACCATGATGGGCGATCAACTAAACTAGGGAAGCAATAAATGAATTTGTAGACTTTGATTCTAGATATTTATTCTTAAGGCTAATTTTTCATCTGCTTCAATTTAAGATCTTCTGTGACAGAAAATCATTATGCCAAGTTTCCTGAGGTGAAAAGGAAAATGCATAAAGCATACACTTTTATTTTCTGAATTTTCCAATAAAGGCACCGACATATACAACCCTCCTCCCCAGCCACCCCTCTAGACTATGGCAATGTTCACCTTTGTTCTCTTAGCCTTGTCACCTTTTCATTTCCTTCAGTTGTGTATGTCTTTCTAGTCTTTTGTCTGCTGCTTGGAGAATGAATATTATCTTAAGGAATAAATGACCGCTCGAGGAAATGAAAATGTACAATCTTTTTACAAATCTATCTAATGGCTATTTGCAAAAGAAGTGAAAATACTGAAACAGTTCGGGTTTTTGAGAACATTATGAAGAAAAAAAACTCTCAAGGATCCAGGAATGTGTTGGTCTGACCAAAATGAATTCATTACATAATTCCGTAAACTGCTTCATTTAAAATTTACTTTATGGTTCAATTGCTAGTAGTTTCACTTGTTGATATTACCTACACCAGTGATTCTCGTACGTTATCTTAACTGGAGGACTTTTCAAAATACAGATTGCTGGGCCCCACTCCCATTCAGTAGGTCTGGGGTGAGACCCAAGAAATGATATTTCTAACAAGTTCCTACGTGATATTGATGCTGCTAGCCCAGGGACTACACTTTGAGAATCTCTGACTTAAGATGTCTTTACGCAAATTTGGCTTCCCTACTCACCCATTCCCGACTTCAACCCTCCTTAGAATATCTCATGTAGTTCTCGGTAATTCATCACCTGGTAAAATAATATCATAGACATTTAAAGTTGAAATGTACCTATCATTAATAAATGAACAATTAAAAATAATATAAATCAGAAACAGTTCATTCTAAATGGGATAAACTCACATAATCAAATTAAAAAAAAAATTTTTTTTTGTAACCACAGGTCATTTTACTAAAGCATTGTATTAAAATTATATACTAGTTACAAATGAAGTATACTTGAGTAAACAGAATTAAATTATGCCCTTTCAGCTAAAATACCATACAGTGTTATTATATCTAAGGTAGTTTCACTTTGGTGGGGTTGGGAGGAAGATTAGGGAGAGAAAAAGTATCAGGATGTCTGAGGTAAGAGTATCTAGACCAGTAATGTCCACAAATAAAGCCTTTCAGGGAAGATCCTAGGTAAGGGTCAGGAGCATAATGGGAAGGACGATGGAAAAAAAAGAGTAAATCGCCTAGCTAAGCCTTTTGCTCATATGAAAGAGAAATATCCACAAGTAATGGACTCTCCATGATGGCCCAGCAAATATAGCTTCCCAATCTGCAGTCCTCAAGCCCACATCTTTATCCCTACCCCTCTGTAGTTTCTGAAATTGGATACACACATGGTCTTTCCCACACTAGTCTGTAGGCCACTTAAGGTCAAGATCTATTTCTTAAACTCTTTTGTATTTCCACTTTCTATCACAATATGCACAAGGTCCATAACAAATTGTTATTGAATAAATAAAGGAATATGTGGTAGAAATTTTAAAAAGTTATAAACCTAGAAAGGGAGAAAAGATTTGCTTTTGCTCTGGAGTAAAGTAGGCAATGTATTGGCTAAGGAAACTCTTTAGTGCTATAGAGCTAGACATCCAGATATGATCAACAGGTAGAGTGACTGTCTACAGCTGCACAGGGTATGCGTTATACCACTCCAGAGACACAATCCTTATAAATTACTATGTGGCTGGCAACCCTGAGAGTTATGTGGAGTACCGCCTGCCCAACTGGATGCAGAGGCCCTGTAGGACAGCAAAGAAGAGGAAGTAAGAGCTAGATCCTAGGGCTGAGTCTAGGCCACAAAGTGTGGTGATTAGGAATAAAGATCTTGGAGTAAAACAAATCCTGACTGGCTTCTACTTGTGTGTTATGTGTAAAAAAAAAAAAGTAACCTCTCTCAGCCATAGCTTTCTCATTTGTTCTGAGGATTAAATAAGATACTATTCGTTATCTACAAAATGCCTAGACTATATCCTTCTCAGTTGGTTTGACCTTCTCTCTTCATGACCCTGACCTGCTTCTGATCTCAGACAACTATGGGAACGTTAACTCCAGTTTGTTATTTCTGGTCCTGGAACTGGCCTCTGTCCAATTAGTCCAGCCTCTTCCAAACTCTCTCCTGCTGTGGCACATTTGGTAATTTAAGCCTCTAAGAAAACATCTAAGGTCAGTAGTATGCTAGTAAATGCTTAACAACTGGCTTTCTGAGGAAGAACGGGAGACCTGATTTACAGGGTTTACCAATTTCTGTGGTGTAAGTACTCCCACCATGCTAATTTAAAGTTACCCATATGAAATCACTGAACACAGGATTCAGAGGAAAAACTATAATGGGCTTTGGTGAGCCCTTTTGAGCTAGCTCCCGCACAGTGCTACAAGGAGATTAGTGGTATCCACCACTCCCACCACTACTCTTTTCTCCTTTTTTTTTTCTGTCTTCTTTTCCTTTGTCTGATAGTCTCCCACACTCCTCTTTTCCCTTATCCTTTGGTCTGTCAATTGTTGGGACTTGCGGATGTCACTTGGAAATTCCATCAACTTTGCTTAGCCTTGCTGGTGGCCCCAGGGCTTAAACTTCTGATCTATGTAATTAATGCACACAACCAAGAGAGCACTGAAATATTAAAATCTTTTTTTAAGGATATAAGAGTTGACTCTGGGGCTTCACATGAAACTTGCTAGAAATTAAAATCAAAATAGCTCTGGCCATTAAATTATCACAAAGGGATTATAAAATTTTCCATGAGCTACCAAAGTATGAGAGAGCAGGAATGCTAAAAAAAAAAAAAAAAAAAAAAAGGAGAGAAAGAGACCTGTGATAGATTGATAGATTTAGCTCTGTGAGCCCCAGGCTGTGCTCAGGTTTTCAATTTAAAGTTTTATGAGCATTCAACCCCTTTGAATTGTGGATGAAGTAGAAATGTCTCTTGTGAATAGGATTATCTCCAGAACCAATATTGGGCCATACCACCTTCTGAAAGAGCTTTCCTCCCACCAAATCTAGCCTTTCCTCTACACATTTCCAAAACCCTTTGTAATTAGGCCTATTACCCAGAATCTTCTCCCACCTCTACCCCATTCCCAGCCCCAGCAACTGCCATTAAAAAGAAGAATATAATACATAAGCATATCGAATTCAGTGAGTCTCTGCCAAAGTGTAGGATGCAGGGGCCTCCGAGAGTTGTGCTACATAAAGGACACTGTGGGATAGGTTCCAATTCAAGGCCTCCTTTGAGAATTTTATATTCAAGAAAGAACAGAGTGTTCCATCGCTGCAGACCAATAATAACGTGCTTTCAGGAAGATTGTTGAGGTGGATTTATAAGTTTTTTTGCCTAGTTTCAGAGACAGAGAAACATGCTTAATATGGAACTCATCTTGCTCTTAGATGTGAATTGTATAATTCAACTCTCCGGAGTCTAACGCAGAGCAATTGCTTCATATCAGTGAAGCGTCATTATACGCTCTATGCTTTAAATGTTCACCTCTCTATTTGGGTGCTCTCAACTCCTAATAAGAACGCTTTGAAATACAGACATCACTGTAAAAACAACCTTGGATTTAAAATTTTAAGTGGATAGTAAATCAAGGTGTGGAACCATCTCTTTAAAAAGCCACTGAAACCTAAGAGAGGCCACATAAAATGCTGTTTCAAAACAGTTTTGCTTTATGTAATTTTTCTTCTCCATTTTCCTTATTGAATTTTTTTTTAATTTAATTAGAATTGTTGTATAGGCTTGCTGCCCCATTTAAAAAAAAAAAAAAACATGGTATATAGGATGATCACTTCACAGGTTCTTCCTGCTTTAAAAAAAAATGTATGCAATAAAGTACAATCTTACAGAACAATTAGGAATTATTTCCATTAGAAAAAAAAAATCATTCTGTTATAAAAGGCTTTGTGCATTTTTTTTTTAATACCATATTTCAATAGTGCGGTTCAAATGCTATTGATTTACAACAATTGAAAAGAAGAAAAAAATCAAGGGGAAGAAAACTGAAAAACATATGAAAGATAAAAACAGATATTTTAGGTTGGGGATAAAAAATGCCACTGCGAGTTGACTCAAATATCAGTAACGACACTACCACCAAAGTCCATCTATTGCTTACCTAGACCTTCTAGCAAAAGTCACTGATGCCCTCACTTGCTCTTGAGTGAACATTGAAGGACATGAACAGGTTCAGCCTGCCTGTCAGTGAGGGCTGGGATAGGTCTTCTATCCTTAGACCATTGGGCAGATGGATGTCTAATGTAAGGCCTGGGCCTCTTGATGTTCTGTCCAGACTCAATTCACTATCTCCAGACACTGGATAAGACCCATCCTTGAAAGGACTAATTGGGCCTACCTGTGACCTCGCTGTGCTCCTAGCTCCTAGTATCCTGTTTCCATATCTCACCCAGCATTGAGAACTTTTCCAGGAATGAGGGAAAAACCAGACAAGGTAACAATGCTGCCTCCTATAGGTGGGCCCCCCCATGTGCCACTTGCCTGTTTTCCTGCATTACTTATCCTACCTCTCTGTTTCTAAGACTTTTTTTTTTATTCTTGGCCGTTTATCACCTAACTTAAATTCTTCTCTCAGTACTTAGGGCCTTTAATTTGTATGTATCAGCTCTATATATTATGCATCTACCAAATACATTTGGTGTTACTATGTTGCCAATTCATCCTACCTCCCCTGTGCTTGCCTTCTGTCCTCCCAAATACATAACTTTGAAAAACCAGTTGAAGTGGAGTCAATTCCCACTCATTGTGACCCTTGTGTGTCACAGTTAGAACAATGCTCCATAGGGATTTCAATGGCTAATTTTTTGGAAGTAGATCACCAGGTCCTTCTTCAGAGTTTCCTCTGGGTATACATCAACCTCTAACTTCTTGGTTATCAGCCAAGCATGTTAAACATTTGTCTTAGTTATTTAGTGCTGTTATAACAGAAGTACCGAAAGTGGATGGCTTTAACAAAGAGAAACTTATTCTCTCACAGCCTAGGAGGCTAGAAGTCCAGATTCAGGGCACCAGCTTCAGGAGGCTTTCTCTCTCTGTCAGCTCTGGGGGAAGGGCCTTGTCATCAATCTTCCCCTGGTCTAGGAGCTTCTTGGCACAGGAGCCAAGAGTCCAAATGATGTGTCCCTCTCCTGGTGCTTCATTCTTGGTAGTAGAAGGTTCCCTGTCTCTCTGCTCAATTCTTCCTTTTATATCTCAAAAGAGATTGACGTAAAACACAACCTCATCTTGTAGATTGAGTCCTGCCTCATTAACATAACTGCCTCTAATCCTGCCTCATAACATCGTAGAAGTAGGATTTACAACACATATGAGAATTGTATCAGATCACATAACAGTGGACAACCACACAATACTGGGCATCATGGCCCAGCCAACTTGATACACATTTTGGGGGGACACAATTCAATCCATAACACCATTTGTACCACCCAGGGGCTCTATGACTTTAATTGTATCTAATATGCTCATGTGCAAAGACCTGGAGTTAGAAAACCAAAAGAGAAGAACACGCTAAGCATTTCTCAAGCTAAAAGAGCTGAAGAAAAAATTCAAGTCTCGAGTTGCAATATTGAAGGATGCTATGGGTAAGATACTGAATGACGCAGGAAGCAGCAAAAGATGATGGAAGGAATACACTGAGTCATTGTACCAAAATGAATTGGTCGACATTCAATCATTTCAGGAGGTAGCATATTATCAAGAACTAATGGTACTGATGGAAGATGTTCAAGCTACACTGAAGACATTGGCAAAAAACAAGCCTCTGGGAATTGATGGAACACCAATTGAGATGTTTCAACAAATGGATACAGTGCTGGAAGTGCTCACTCATCTACACCAAGAAATTTGGAAGACAGCTACCTGGCCAACTGGCTGGAAGAGATTCATATTTATGCCTATTCCAAAGAAAGGTTCTCCGATAGAATGAGGAAATTCTTAAACAGTATCATTAATATCACAAGCAGGTAAAATTTTGCTGAAGATCCTTCAAAAGCAGTTGCAGCAGTACATGGACAGGAAACTACCAGAAATTCAAGCCAGATTCAGAGGAGGACATGGAACCAGGGATATCATTGCTGATGTCAGGTGGATCTTGGCTGAAAGCAGAGAATATCAAAAAGATGTTTACCTATGTTTTATTGACTATGCTAAGGCATTCGACTATGTGAAATGAATCATAACAAATTACGGATAACATTGTGAAGAATAGGAATTCCAGAACACTTAATGGTGCTCATGAGGAACCTGTACATAGATCAAGAGGCAGTCAATCAGACAGAACAAGGGAAGACTACATGGTTTAAAATCAGGAAAGGTGTGGTCAGGGTTATATCCTTTCACCATATTTATTCTATCTGTAAGCTGAGCAAATAATCTGGGAAGCTGGACTATATGAAGAAGAACGGGGCAACAGGACTGGAAGAAGACTCATAAATAACCTGCACTATGCAAACGACACAACCTTGCTTGTTGAAAGGGAAGAGGATTTGAAGCATTTACTGATGAAGATCAAAGACTACAGCCTTAGTATGGATTACACCTCAACAAAAAGAAAACAAAAATCCTCACAACTGGACCAATAAGCAACATCATGATAAATGGGGAAAGAATTGAAGTTGTCAAGGATTTCATTTTACTTGGCTCCACAATCAACACCCATGGAAGCAGTAGTCAAGAACTAAAAGAACACATTGCATTGGGCAAATCTGTTGCAAAACAACTCTATAAAGTGTTGAAAAGCAAAGATGTCACTTTAAGGACTAAGTTGCACCTCACCCAAGCCATGATGTTTTCAGTCACCTCATATGCATGCAAATACTGGACAGTGAATAAGGAAGACTGAAGAAGAACTGATACCTTTGGGCTGTGATGTTGGTGAAGAAAATGGAATACATCACAGACTGCCAAAAGAAGGAACAACTCTGTCTTGGAAGAAGTATAGCCAGAATGCTCCTTCAAGGATGATTGAGACTTCATCTTACATACTTTGGACATGTTATCAGGAAGGATCAGTCTCTGAAGAAGGACACCATCCTTAGTAAAGTGGAAAGTCAGCAAAAAAGAGGAAGACCTTCAAAGAGATGGATTGATTGATACAATGGCCACAACAATGGACTCAAGCATAACAACGATCATGAGGATGGCACAGGACCATGCAGTGTTTTGTTCTGTTGTTCATAGGGTTTCTATGAACAACAGAACTGACCTGACAACACTTAACAACAACAACAACAACATGCTTATCGCCCATTGCTCACCAACCAATCAGGACGAGTCATGACCACAAAGACTCATTCAAGGCAATCCTTCCATACCATTCAAATTTCTTCTCTATTTGTTCCTACTTTGCTCCAGTTTCCTAATTCTGAATTTTGACATCATCTCTCATTTACGGCTACATCTGTAGTAAACATATTTTATGATATCTTCTTAGCTCATCATGGTTCTCTCTTCTCCAGGAATTTCTCACCCCATCAGGTTAGTATTCTGCAGTTGTGTTTGAACCAGGGAAAAGTAAACAGGTGATTAAAACCAAGCCAATCATATTACTTCCTGGAAAGTTGATACTAGAACTGAGAATGTCTTGCTTTATTTGAGGCATAACATGTAAACTCAGGCGTAGAGATCAGCATATTTCTATCGTATGGACTATGTAACAAGGAAACAATGTCTATAAGAAGAAAGAAACCGCAAATATCTACGAGATAACTGAGATACGTGTGTGTTGGTGGGGAGGGGCTGATGTGTGAGACAGATTTGCTGTAGGTTCCCAAAAGTCTTCCATTAATATAACCCTAGAGCCCAGCCAATTTCCAGATCTGCGGTGAGACTCTCCTGTACATTTATTAGTTCTCTAATTTTTTTAATTAAACTTTCCAAAGTTGATTTCTGTTATTTAGGCACAAAGGATCCTAACTAATTTACCACCCCATCCCTTTGACCCCTGGTTTCTCCAATTATAACTACTAACTCCTTCTCCAGTTATGTCCAGTTCTGCCCTGATTTCATGCTACTCCTTCTCTGGAGCTCTGAATTTGAACCACTCATTATCCCTTTTTGAGGATTTCCTTGGATAACATGCCTACCCTCAGCGGATGTTAGGCCTAGCTTCTTCCCCTGGCCCTGCCAAGCAGATCCCTCAGCAATCTACCCAATCTTGGTAAGGAAAGAGGCAGTATTTCCCCCAAGATCTTTCCTTTACAGAGCCCCTTTCATCTATTATTGCAGAGCACCTGCAAGATCTTGGGACACTGGAAGATGTCCTGGGTTTGAGTTTGGCAGTGGATCATTTTGTTGATCCCACCCAATATTGTGTACCTGATGGAATCAAGTGACTGTGCCATGGCTTCCCCATTCGTGTCCAGTTCTGCTCTGATCTCATGCTACTACTCACTTTCTTCCTGGGAGTGCCTCTCCACTCCACTTTTATGGGTCAGGACGTGGCCTTCCATATCCTCCACAGGCACTGAGTCAGAAAATTGCCTGACAGACCTTTTCACTCTCCAACTTTCTTATTGTCATCATTGAAATACCTTTTAAAAGTCCATGAGCTCAGGCCTAAAGGAGTAGAGTGTGACAGCTTTTGAGTGGACAAATTTCAAGACAGCAAGTTTCATAATGCTGAACATCAAGACATTAGCCATGAAAAACAGTATTCTGTCGTAACAAAAACAATTCTCTGGATTTTTTTAGTACATCTCTGTCTGAAGGACTCAGAGAGAAGCATGGACCTCAAATACACCAAGGACACACAAATTCACTTCACTATATAGAAAAAGACCCAGTGATGGAGTGAAGAATTTGCAGCTTTAGTTTCAGCTCCCTTTTCAATATCTCCTACCTCTCAGATTTTGCTCTGGTTCTTAGGTGCAACAGACTGCCCTGTTAATGCAGAGGATGGGGTAAAACCTTGCACTGTTAACATTGGTCAGAGTCAGTTTCCTGTACCATTAGTATTAATTCTGAATGGTAAGCGATGTGAGCAAGAAAAATGTTCAAACTTGAGAATTTCTCTTATGCGTAGGGAGACACGGAAGTGTGGTAGAAAGAGTATTCACCGGAGAGCCAAAAGAACTTGTTACAACTTCTGTCTCTACCACTGGCCCTGTGACTTCTACAAGCCATTAAAACTCCCCAAGTGTCTCTTTCCTCATCTGTACATTGGGGATTCTAATAAGCTATTTTCCTACCTCAGAGGACTGCTATTAGGTCAAATAAAAGAATAACTAGGAAAGGGTCTGCCTGAGAGGGAGTCACAGTGAGAGAAGTCAACACTGCAAAAGCTCTGCTTAATTTTACCCCTTTGAAGATATTATTTGGCCCCATTAAAAACTTTTAATTTCAATTCAACTTTCTTACTTGGTAAAACCACTAACCAAAATACCACTTGTCACCCCCTCAACGGGTTGCCCAAAATGTGAGGAAAAAAGCCAGACTTATCAGCTAAGTCATCATGTCTCTGAAGAAATGATGAAATGCTGGGACATGAGGTAAGGCTAACACCATCCTAAAAATGGATCAGAGATGAGATAATAAATGCAAAAGAGTCTTAAAGGATAAAGCACCAAACTCATGTGTGTTGTTACTCTTAATGAGGAGGTGTGGGGTTTGGGCGACAGTATTATGTGGCAGGACCCAAGGTCGCACAGTCAGACCTCAGACATTGCATAGATGGCTGCTGTTCTGACTAAGGAACAAATGTCCTCTGTCATCCTTGTCTCTGGATGGACCCCATACATTACTCATGCTGCTTCGTCATTCTTGTTTTCAAGCCTTTGTTGATTTCTGAATGGGGTTTAAATAAGGTTTTCTTTCACACCTACTTTAAAACACTGAAAAACAACAGACCCATACCAGCGGCTTGTGTCATTCTGTCTGAGAGGATTCTTTAAAACCCACTAATCTAATTGGACTAAATATACAAGTACTAACTTTTACATCAGGGAGTCAACTCCTCCTTAGAGGAAATAAAAGTAGAAGATAAATAACTTGGCCATAGGGGTTACTGGACATGACACTAAGGCAGCCACGGCTCCCTGGCAAATGGGGGCTGGTGTGTTTTCTGTACTTCTTCAATGAAATATTTTTCATGTGCACCAGAGCAATGAAACCTTAAAAGAAAGACATTTCTTTTTTCCTGGCAGTCTCAACCACAGAGAAAAAACAGAACCTTGACGTTCTTTGTCTAATCTTCCCTTTTTCCCTCCTCCACCTGCCAAACCAACACCTCAAAACCAGGTCTTTGAACCGGTTCATTCTGGTTTGAGTCCCTGCTGATACTTTGCATTTCTACCCCATAAGATTCACCTGGGGATCTCGTTAAACTGTAGATTCTGAATCTAGCTCAGCTGGCATAACATAGTTTTTAAAGGAAAAGTTCTATATCCTACTTTGATGAGTAGTGTCTAGGGTCCCGAAAGCTTGTGAGTGCCCATCTAAGATACTTCACTCATCCCACCCTGTCTGGAGCAAGGGAGAATGAAGAAAACCAAAGACACAAGGGAAAGATTAACCCAAAGGGCTAATGGACCACAACTACCACAGCCCCACCAGACTAAGTCCAACACAACTAGATGGTGCCTGGCTACCATCACCGAATGCTCTGACAGGGATCACAATTGAGGGTCCCAGACAGAGCTGGAGAGAAATGTAGAAGAAAATTCTAGTTCACCGAAAAAAAAAAAACAGACTTACCAGTCTGACAGAGACTGGAGAAACCCCAAAAGTATGCCCCCGAACATCCTTTTAATTCAGTAGTGAAGTCACTCCAGAGGTTCACCCTTCAGCCAAAGGTTAGGCAGGCCCTTAAAACAAAATGAGACTAAATGGGCACACCAGCCCAGGGGCAAGGACAAAAAAGCAGGAAAGGACAATAAAGCTGGTAATGGGGAACAAAACCAAGGTCGACAAGGAGAGAGTATTGACATGTCGTGGGGTTGGCAACCAATGTCACAAAACAATATGTGTATTAATTTTTAAATGAGAAACTAATTTGCTCTGTAAACCTTCATCTAAACCATAATAAAAAAAAATGTTCTTAATGTAGATTCTGATTCAGTATATCTGGGGTAGAAATGCAAATTCTCAGCAGGGGTTTGAACTAGAAAGAACTGGTTCAAAGTCTTGCCCAAAACCAGAGCTCTTAACCAAGGACTAAAGATCTAAGATTGCACAGACTCAGAACCAACTGTTTCAGGTGAATGGAGTGCTGAGAGCAGCTTAATTACTCATTCCACTGCTGGTCTCTGTTGATACTAAAAGCACAGAAACAACCAGAATAGTTACATGTGTGTAGTGATTGTTTATAAAAACAATAACCAGTAGTTCCAATGGGTCTTTGTAACAAATGTGTTACTCAGCACTGAATGTCAGAACTGAATAACAAAATTCTAAATTGAAAGCATCATGGAATTTCAAGGGGCCTTAAAGATTAGATCATCTAATCTCAACAGTCTACCAAAAAAGAAGCTGAGATTCAAGGGAAGCAAAGAATCCCTTGCCCATGGTCTCACAGCTGATTTATGGTCTAATCCTTCTGGTTCACTTCTCTTCTCATCACACCCTACTGAAAGTTCTCCTGGAACCCCTAAAAACAAGTTTTGTTCCCAGCCCTGGCACATGACATCTTTGTTCTCCAGGTGTTCCAAAGACAAGGAAACTAATGAAAATCATCAGTAGAATTTTAAAAATACTTTACCCTATTCATCTATCCTTACATATGGGTATTTAGAAGAAGTTATTAAAATTTTGAAAAAAAATCAAGTTTTTTTCGATACGAGATAGCACAAAGTCATATGAATTAAAATATGTATTTATTTAATTATGAAAATTATTCACATTTATATTAGTCTAATAGCATAATGCCATAAGGTACTAAGGATTTGGGGAGGGGATTATTACTCCCCCACTGTTAAGTCACAGCATGGTAAATAGACTTTCGGAAACTGACACTCTCATATATATATATATGTATGCCATCCTGAGTACCCCTCCATTTCAATAACGCTAATTGCCCTTTTTTCCTTGCTGCTCCTAGCCATATTTCTTGGAAAACAACAGCTGTGTTTATTCAAATAGCAGCATACTGATGACTTGATGATAGGGTAATCTGCTGGAATTCCAAGTGTGACTGTCCCAGAGACAACTTCACGGCACACCAGAAAAGTATCCTTTGGACAGTACAAAGCTTTGGAAAGGAATCCCCACTTCGTTAGCACATGGGATTGGATGTTCTTTATTTCAGCTGGTTGCGAAGTTGAATTTCCTCCAGCAAATATAATTCTTGGTTCTTGCAGAATAATCTTTTCACGCATCATTGTCAAAAAGTAAATCTGCAACATGAACGTTTCCACTCCAATAGATTCTAAGCAAAGGAACTTAAACAATGAAAACATCACAATGAAAACATCACAAGATTCAGTTCAAAATCAGAACAATAAATTCCACTTGTTGGTATTTTCTTTGAATTGATGGGCTCTGGAGGTGATACTAATAGCTTAAAAAGCCATTCAGTGGGGGAAAAAACAACAAAAACCAAGTCATTCTGGAAATATAATCAAATGAAGAGGAAGATTAACTTCCAAGGGTGCCAAGGGTAAAACATCTACAATAAGTTAGTCATGTTCTTTAATAATGACCACCCGAGCTACATTTCTATTGAATACAAGATTTATAAAGGGCATTTAGAAATTAATTAAGTCCAAAAAATCTAAGTAATGAAGTGGTTGGTCTCTTTTAATAATAATCTTTGTAACATAAGAAGCTTTTTATTTTGTTTATGAGATGTTTATGTAACACTTGTTATGTTTTAGTCATTGTTCTATGTGCTTAAATCCATTAGCTCTTTAAATGAAATGGGTCTTTCTTTTTTGTTGAGAAACCTGAAGCACAGAAATGTCACTTGCCCAAGGTCACCCAGCTAGTAAGTGATGAACTTAAGATCCCAATCCAGGCCTCTGGCTCTAGGGTCCATATTCTTTCCCAGGACTGAGAAAAATATGGAGAAAAATAACAATACACTAAGGGTTAAAAGCTGCATTTTGTACATACTAATTATCCCTTCATATTAAAAAGTATTTATATAATATCTACACAAAAAATGAACATGTTAAAGGAGACTAGGGTTGGGGAATTACTAGGTCAGAAATTTTTTAATGTGTGGACATATTTGACATAAAAGTGACTCAAAATCAATGAAGAAAACTTAGACATAAAAATTTAGACATTTTTCAAAAACACTACTCTCTACTTATCCTGGGTAGAAAAAGGGAAATAGACTTCTAAAATACTCCATTTGATTGGGTTAGAACTGCAGAAGAACTTAATGTACACCACAATGAGTTCCTAAAAGGTTCATAGAAATTACTTCAAGGGTCACAGAAACATATCATAATACTAAATGGAAATGAAAATAATTTTGAAGCTAACAAAAGATTACCAGTAATATCGATCAGTTATGGGAATATGGCTGAACTTATTTTTTCACATGTTCTTTTACATGTACCAATATATATATAATGAACAAGGGATATCATTGCTGATATCAGATGGATCTTGGCCAACAGCAAAGAATACCAGAAAGATGTTTCCCTGTATTTTATTGACTGTACAAAGGGATTCCACTATGTAGATCATAACAAATCATAGATAACATTGCAAAGAATGGGAATTCCAGAACACTTAATTGTACTCATGCACAACCTGTATACAGACAAAGTCACAGTCATTTGAACAGAAAAAGGAGATACTGTGTAGTTTAAAATTCAGAAAGGTGTGCACCAGGGTAGTACACGTTCACCATACTTATTCAGTCTGCGTACTGAGAAAATAATCCATGAAGCTGAACTATATGAAGAAGAATGTGACATCGGGATTGGAGAAAGACTTATTAACAACCTGTGATATGCAGGTGACACAACCTTGCTTGCTGAAAGTGAAGAAGACTTGAAGCACTGACTGATGAAGATCAAAGACCACAACCTTCAGTATGGATTACACCTCAACATAAAGAAAACAAAAATCCTCATAACTGGACCAATAAGCAACATTATGATAAACAGGGAGAAGATTGAAGTCAAGGATTTCATTTTACTTGGATCCATAATCGACATCCACGAAAGCAGCAGTCAAGAAATCAAATGGCACATTGCATTGAGCAAATCGGCTGCCAAAGCCCTCTTTAAAGTGTTGAAAAGCAAAGATGCCACTTTGAGGACTAAGGTGTGCCTGACCCAAGACATGGTATTTTCAATCACCTCATATGCATGTGAAAGCTGGACAATGAATAAGGAAGACCAAAGAAGAATTGATGCCTTTGAATTATGGTGTTGACAAAGAATACTGAATATACCGTGGACTGCCAAAAGAATGAACAAGTCTGTCTTAGAAGACGTACAGCCTCATTTCCTAGGAAATGAGTATGGCAGGACATTACCTCACATACTTTGACATATTATCATGAGGGACCAGTACTTGTAGAAGGACATCATGCCTGGCAATGTACAGGGTCAGCAAAAAAGAGGAAGACCCTCGATGAGATGGATTGACTCAGTGGCTGCAACAATAGTCTCAAACAAAACAATGATTGTGAGGATGGCTGAGAACTGCTCAGTGTTTCGTTTTATTGTTCATAGAGTCACTACGAGTTAGGTACCAACTCAACAGCATCTAACAACAGCATACACATGACGAGCATATAAATTTTTTCTATTTTGAAAATATTCTCACTGAAGAAAAGCAATAGATGCTGAGTAATTTCAGGGGAAAAAGATAAGAAAATCTTCAAAAACTTAGAATTACATACCATACTTCTAAACAGTCCACTGGTTAAAAATGAAGTCTTAAGGAAAATCAAAAAGTATATTGAACTGAATGAAAATGGAAACACAACAATTAAGAATTTGTAGAGTACAACTGAAGCAGTGCCGAGAGGAAAATTTATGGTAATGATCAAACAGATTAGAAAAGAGGAAAATTCCCAAATAGATATCTCAGCTACCACCTGGGAACCTAGAGATAGAAGAACAAAATAAAGTTGAAGCAAGCAGAAGGAAAGAGGTAATGAAGATAAAAGCAGAAATCAATAAAATTCAAACCAGAAAAAAAAAGAGAAATCAATAAAACAATGCTAGTTCTTCGAAAATACCAATAATATTGACAATGGTCTAGAAGACAGACAAAGAAAAAAGAGACGGCACAAATTACCAATATCAGGAATGAAATAGGAAATATCACAAAAGAGCCTACAGACATCAAAAATATAACAAGTGAATACTATGAACAACTCTACACACAGAAATTTGATAACTTACATGAAATGGACCAATTCCTCAAAAAATACTCTGCCACAACTCACTCAATACAAAACAGATAATTTGAATGGCCCTGGTGGTGTAGTGGTTAAGTGCTAACCAAAAGTTTGAATCCACCAGGCTGTCCTTGGAAACTCTATGGGGCAGTTTACCCTGTCCTATAGGGTCACTATGATTTGACGGCAACGGGTTTGGTGGTTTTGGTTATAACTATTAAGGAATTTTAATTTGAATTAAAAACTCCCAATAAAAGAAATCTCCAGGCCCAGATGGTTTCACCAGAGAATTCTACCGGATGTTTAAAAAAGAATTAACACAAATTCTGCACCATGAATGGATAAACAAATTGTTCAATACCATGGAATACTGCTCAACGATAAAAAAGAAGCAAACTATTTATAAAATGCAACAACCTGAAAGCATCTCCAGAGAATTATGCTGAGTAAAAAAAAAAAAAGCCAATCTCAAAGCTTATATACAGTATGATTCTATTTATATTATATTCTTGAAATGACAAAAGCTATGGATATGGAGAATAGATTGGTTGTTGCTGGGGGTTAACAAGGAGATGGGAGCAAGACGGAAGAGGGAGTGACTATTAAAGTGCGACATGTGGGATCTTTGTGGAGATGGTGATATTCTTTACCTTGAATGTGTCAATGTCAATATCTTGGTTTTCATATTGTAATATAGTTTTGCGCCATTGGGGAAACTGAGTAGTGAGTACACAGGATTCATTACATATAAATGTACAAATACTTCAAAATGGTGTTAGGTGCTGTCAAGTCCCTTCCAACTCATAGCAATTTTATGTACAACAGAACAAAACACTGCCCCGTCCTGCACCATCATCACAATTGTTGCTAGGTTTTAGCCCATTGTTGAAGCCGCTGTGTCAATCCATCTCGTTGAAGGTCTCCCTCTTTTTCACTGACCCTCTACCTTACCAAGCATGATGGTCCCTCCTGATAACATGTCCAAAGTATGTGAGAAGAAGTTTTGCCATCCTCACTTCCAAGGAACATTCCGGCTGTGCTTCATCCAAAACAGACTTGATCATTCTTCTGGCGGTCCATGGTATATTCAATATTCTTTGCCAACACCATAATTCAAAGGCATCGATTCTTCCTCAGTCTTCCTTATTTGTTGTGCAGCTTTCCAATGCACATGAACTGATGGAAAATACTATGGCTTGGGTCAGGCGCACCTTAGTCCTCAAAGTGATATCTTTTGCAGAAGATCTGCCCAGTGCAATATGTCATTTGATTTCTTGACTGCTGCTTCCATGAGCATTGATTATGTATCCAAGTAAAATGAAACCCTTGACAACTTCAGTATTTTCTCCATTTATCATGATGTTGCTTATTGGTCCAGTCATGAGGATTTTTCTTTTCTTTATGTTGAGGTGCAATCAATACTGAAGGCTGTACTCTTTGATCTTCAAATCTTCTTCACTTTGAGCAAGCAAGGTTGTGTCATCTACATGTCAAAGGTTATTAATGAGTCTTCCACCAATCCTAATGCCAAGTTTTTCTTCATATAGTCTGGTTATCAGATTATTTGCTCAGCATACAGATTGAATAAATATAGTGAAAGGATACAACCCTGATGCACACCTTCCCTGATTTTAAACCATGAAGTATCTCCTTGTTCTGTTTGAATAACTGCCTCCTGGTCTATGTACAGGTTCTCTATGAGCACAATTAATTGTTCTGGAATTTGTATTCTTCACAATGTTATCCATTACTTATTACGATCCACACAGTTGAGTGCCTTTGCATAGTAAATAAAACACAGGGAAACATCTTTCTGGTATTCTCTGCCTTCAGCCAAGATTCATCTGACATCAGCAATGATATCCTTCATTCCATATCCTCTTGTGAATCCAGCTTAAACTTCAGGTAGTTCTCTGTCATGTACTGCTGCAACTGTTTTTGAATGATCTTCAGCAAAATTTTACTTACATGTGATATTGTTGATATTGTTTGATAATTTCCTTCTTCTGTTGGATAAACCTTCTTTGGAATGGTCACAAATACAGGTCTCTTCCTGTCAATTGACCAGGCAGCTATCTTCCAAAATTTCTTGGCATTGACGAATGAGCACTTCTAGTGCTACATTCGTTTGTTGAAACATCTCAGTTGATATTCTGTCAATTACTAGGGCCTGGCTTTTCTCCAATGCCTTCAGTGCATCTTGGACTTCTTCCTTCAACACCATCAATCTTGATCATATACTACCTCCTGAAATGTTTGAATACTGACCAGTTCTTTTTGGTACACTGACTGCATATTCTTTCCATTTTCTTTTGTTACTTCCTGTGTTGTCCAATATTTTGCCCACAAACCAAAACCAAACCTGTTGCCATCAAGTTGATTCCAACTCATAGCAACCCTACAGAACAGAGTAGTACTGACCCACAGGGTTTCCAATGAATGCCTGGTGGATTCAAACTGCCAACATTTTGGTTATCAGCTATAGCTCTTAACCACTACACCACCACTGGAAACCCTAGTGCTATGGCTGCTAACCAGGAGGTCAGCTGTTCGAATCCACCAGGCGCTCCTTGGAAACCCTATGGTGCAGTTCTACTCTGTCCTATAGGGTGGCTATGAGTCGAAATCAATTCTACAGCAATGGATATCATTCAATTCTACAGCAATGGATATCATTCCACAATAGGAACCTTCAAAACTGCAATTTGAGGTTTGAATTTTTTCTTCAGTTCTTTCAGCTTGAGAAATGCCAAATGTGTTCTTCCCTTTTGGTTTTCATTATGATGCTTTGTCTTCTCGAGCTGCGCTTTGAAATCTTCTATTCAGCTGTTATACTTCATCATTTCTTCCGTTCACTTTAATCAATCTACATTCAAGAGCAAGCTTCAGAATCTCTTCTGACATTCATTTTGGTCTTTTCTTTCTTTCCTGTCTTTTTAATGACCTCTTGCTTTCTTCGTAATATGATGTCCTTGATGTTGTTCTACAACTCATCAGGTCTTAGGTCAGTAGTGTTCAATGCTTCAAATCTGTTCTTGAGATGGTCTCCAAATTCAAGTGGAACATATTCAAGGATGTATTTTGGTTCTAGTGGACTTGTTTTAATTTCAGCTTAAATTTGCATAGGAATAACTGATGGTCTGTTTCACAGTCAGCCCCTGGCCTTGTTCTGACTGATGATATTAAGCTTTTCCATCATCTCTTTTCACAGATGTAGTCAATTTGATTTCTGTGTTTTCCATCTTGTGAGGTCCACTTGTATAGTCTCCATTTCTGTTCTCAAAATGAGAAGAAGCAGCTTCAAATATCCATTAATAATTGGGACATGGAATGTATAAAGTATGAATCTAGGTAAACTGGAATCATCAAAAATGAAATGGAATGCATAAAAACAGATATCCTAAGCATTCATAAGCTGAAATGGACTGGTATTGGTCATTTTGAATCACACAACTCTATGGTCTACTATGCTAAGAATGAAAAATTGAAGAGGAATGGTGTGGTATTCATTGTCAAAAAGAACATTTCAAGATCTATTGTGAAGTACAATGTTGTCAGTGATAGGATAACATCCATACGTCTACAAGGAGGACCAGTTAATATGGCTATTTTTCAAATTTATGCAACAATCACTAATGCCAAAGGTGAGGAAACTGAAGAGTTCAGCAGCCTGAAACTGATCAAACATGCAATCAAGATGCACTGGTAATTACTGGTGATTGTAATATAAAAGTTGGAAACAAAGAAGGATCTGTTGTTGGAAATATTGTCTTGGTGATAAAAAGGTTAATTAAAAAAAAACATAATAAAGCCCTGATACAACATCTAATAAATAGTGCTAGACAGGAAAATTATGAACCAATCCATGCACGGATATAGATATAAAAGCTTAAGTAAAAATACTATCAAATCTAATCCTGAAGAACATGAAGGTAATAATTTATCATCTTAGCATAGAATTTGTTTGATGACTATAAGAAGGGTTTGATATTAGGATATTTACGAAGCAAGATCATAACATTAATAAGCTTGAAAATTATCCCAATAGCTTCCAAATGGACATTGAACAAAATCCAACATGTATTCCTTATTAAAAAAAAAAAAAAGGCATGGCAGAGGCTGTTATTACTTATCAGACATTTATGTGTTCCTTAATATTTTCCAATTCCCATGAATTTAAGTGGGAATCGTATGACCCATTCTTACTGATTAAATATGGACTTCAAGGAATGTATATAACTTCAAGGAATACAACATAACTTCAAAGAAGAGCAGTTGTGCCCTCTCCACACTCAATCTCATCCAAGTGGCTGAAAGCAAAAAACTCATAACTGGTGGAGTTGTAATTTGGAAACAGCCTGATTCCCTGAAATACTATTTGGAAAAGAAACATATAGGAGAGTCGCCTTATCACATGCTATGCTACCAGCAAAAAATAAAGCTTTTTGGTGTTAAGCCACAGAGAGTTTGCGGTGTTTTTGTTATTGCAGCATAGTCTAGTGTTGCTCTGTCTAACCAGAGCAGAACAACCCTTAACAATCAAAATAAAGAATAATTTTGAATCAAAAGGCAGCATCATATGTAATGCTTCCCAAACTCAAATCCCACAAAACAACAGGTCTCTGATCTTTGGAAAAATGGTTCACTCCATACCAAAATTCCCTCTTAGTAGTTCATGGTACACACTTCATATTAAAGGCTTTGAGAAATCCTGTAAGAAAAAAGATCTCTGTTTATTTATTGAACTCAGCATTTCAAAAATATATCTGACAGCAGTAATCTTTTTAATTAATGGAACATCTATTCACCAGTATTCTACAGAATACTTTGAGTAAAATAAAACAATGAAAGTATTTCCATGAGCTTCAGAACACAGACAAACACGTCTACTGTTGGACTAAGATTTGTACACAAAACTTTATCACAGCTTTATTTATAGTAGAAAACAAATAGACAAATTTGCATATCTAAGAAAATATATATTTAGGCAATAAAGATATATGCAATAAAATAGAAAAAAAATTATGTTTTCAAGTAATATTGAATGCCTGGAAAATTTCATGGATTGTTAGGTTGAGGAAGCCTGATAAAAACTGTACATACGTTATGAACCCAGTTAATATACACATATATACTCACACACCTAAAAAGAAATATACCAAAATATTAACAGTAGTTATCTCTGAAAGCTGGAATCATAGGCATTTCTTTTTACTGTATCTTATGTACTTTTCAACATGTTAATCAGAAGTAATAAGCATTATTTTAAAAAAGAAATTAGAAATAGAACAGTTTCTACCTTACAAAATTTCTCTTTGTCCTTCAGCTAGCACTCTATTATTAATAATAATGCTTATTGAGCAGAATAATCTCTTTTCAGCATGAAACATCTTGTATTCACGCAAAAATAATCTTAACACTTATTATTTTTAATGAGAAAAATGTGTTCAGGTTGAATAATTCTTATCAAATACTTGATATAAGCATGGAAAGAAGAACTTGACATTGTAAAAACTGAGTTGTACACGAAAATGTTATCATCACCAGTAAGCTATGAAGTGGAAGAGAGAGACTGGCAACTGGCAGCAAGAAGAGCAGCCTGAGGATTCTGAGGACTGTCCGCCCCACTGAGTTTGGCCTAGAAGCAGATTGCAATGTGGTCCAGTGGATTCCCACTATCACTTTCACTACCACCACCAACACACACACACGTGCACACACACCCATATGTATACTTCATAATGTGAGTTTCTTAGCAGGTCCTTTTTTCTTTTTCTGCTCCATTTCTTCTTTAAAGTCTGCAGCTGCCTACTTTCTCTTTCCAGGGTCTTCTCCATCTAAAATCCCTCTTATACAATAAATATTTGAAAATATTTTCACTGCAACATTTCCAAGACAAATTTTCGGCTGCCTCTAGCTTCACTAGGAGTTAACTCGCAGACTATTTCATCCTTCTCAGAGTAATCAACTTCAGGGCATATTTCAATATTAAAATCACTTTGTGGATATATGTTGTCTCTTTAAGTATCATCTCCACCATAGTCTTCAGATTATTGGTTTTTGTTTTTTTTTTTCTCTCTCTCTTTCATTTGTTGTCTTCAATTCTGTTTTAATTTTTATTTGAACTTTGCAAGTCTGATAATGTAATATCATAAATTGTGTTGGGGTATACATTGCCTCAAAGACCTCATGAACAATCAACTTGTATCTCCTCACTGAATTAGACAACTTGATGAAATTAACTTACAGCATTGTGCCCCCTCTTAATGGGTTTTTTTTTAGTTCAGCATCTAGAAGAAAGAAAAGACTAGAACCATTAGAGTATACACTTAAATTCTATTTTTTAAATTAGGTTTTTCTGTAATGAATACATGGAAAGCAATCTTTGTCTGTTCATTGACCCATAGCAAAGGGTACAGGGAAAGATACAGCCTGAGAGTCAGATCTGGGTTCCAGTCTCAGCTCTACTGAATATTTTTAATGGACCACCCATCATCTAAGCCTCCATGTACTTTTCTGCAATGAAAGAGTAGAACTACCTGCTTCCCAGGTTGTGAAGATGACTAAATGGCATTAATTAAAAATGCCATATAACTATTTGTCATTGTTAAAAAGTTTCCAATTAACTTATTGTAGTTTGATCTAGTATCACTCAGGAATACTGTTCCCATTGTGCCCAACAGAGTCCAGTGGAAGTTCACACATCAGAGAGTAAGAAAAACTTGCCACTATAGACAAGCTGCAAAAAATGTACTTGGATTTTAATTTTAAATTGCCCATTGGCCGTTTTGAATTCTAGACTGGAACCAATCATTTTTAAGGATCATTTATGACATCACCAGCATGAAGTTTGTAAAGAATTTTCCAAACCCATTTCCAAAGACTTTCATAACAGAGTTAGCTGAGAACATCTACTGTAGGCTGGGTATATATCCAGCACACCTACACACACATAAATATAGGCTGTATGTGAGTGTGGGAAACCCTGGTGGGCGTAGTGGTTAAGTGCTACGGCTGCTAACCAAAGGGTCAGCAGTTTGAATCCACCAGGTGCTCCTTGGAAACTCTATAGGGCAGTTCTACTCTGTCTTATAGGGTCGCTATGAGTCGGAATCGACTGGGTGGCACTGGGTTTGGTTTTGTTTTTTTTATGTGTGTATGAGTGTGTCTATGTGTTAAACATCATAGAGCTTTCTCCATTGTTACTATTATTAACAGTTAAAGTACATTTTTCACAAATATACATAGATCAATTATACATTAAGTCCTTAAGGATTATTGACTACAAATATTTTAACGTGGATTATTTTCCCTAACTATGTAACTTTGGCTAGGTGCTAAGGATTGGAAAAGTTTAGTGTAACACGGTAAGTAACACATACCCAAGAAGACAAATACATTACAGAAAATCCAAAGGCACCAAATTTTACATGCAGATTACCCTTTTTTTTAGATTTTCTCTATCACTCTTCATTGAAGCAATAAGCTGCTAGTTTTCTGGGACATGAAGTTCCATTTTCCTCTATCAGGATTTTGCATTTCTAAAATAATTGGGTATTATTTTAGCAAGATGGCAGCCTCCACTTGAAGCTAAGAAATGCCATTAGGCATGGAGTGAGATGATGCTTTAAACATTCTCACAACCACCATGGGTGGTTTTCATGGCTTGTTGTCAGGGAGAGTCGAGATAGGTAACTAAGTACCTGCTACAATATCAACAGACACACTAGTAAAATAAATCTATTTTAACCTTTGTTCACATTCCATCTGCTCTCGTGAGTAGGGAGGGGTCACAGGTTCATGATGAGTCAAGCTCCATTTACATCCTCGGAAACATTTGCAAACTGAAATAGCGGATAGTATTTGGAGATCAGGGGTGAGGGAAGGGCTTGGTAAAAATGTTGTCATGATGTAGGTAATGTGATGAAGGTGATACACTGTCATCCCTGCACTGAAAAGACTTCAGTGCTCTGAGGTAGCCCAAGAACTGACCATGTCATAGAACTGGCCCCTGTCCAATTTATGACATGTTCCCAGTAAAGGTGAGTTCGATTGAATAAAATATCAAGAGAAATCTTGAAAAGGTAATAAGGCACAAAACTCTACCATTGGAGCAGTTGTTGTTAGTTGCCATGGAGTTGGCTCCAACTCATGGCAACCTTATATATAATAGAAGAAAACATTATCCAGCCCTGTGCCATCCTTATTATTGTTGGTATGTTTGGGCCCATTGGAGTAGAGGTATGTGCAAGGAGAGAGGAGCAGGGTTACTCCCTTGCCCTAAGGGTGCAGTGAAAACCAAGTGAGGGCACATCTGGCAAAGATGCAACAGCATTTCCAGGTAGATGTCTGCATGAAAAACTCTGTGTCATTAGGATCAAATGGTAAAAGCACTGCCTTTTGCCTTCTCATACTCTTCCTAGTTACAAGACCCATCCAAAGAGGAACAAGAGGAATTTCCTATACAATATGAACAACCAATCAATTGAGGAGCCCATACTGAGCCCATACTACCCTCTCATTAGGTGCTCTGTCTCAGTCTCCTCAGCTGGTTCCCCTCACCGTTTTGGTCTCTAAGCAGTAGAAGACTCAGTCCTAAAATCTCCTCTCAGTCTATACTTAACTCAGATGCTTTGCCCAGTCCCAGAATTTTAAATATTACCTATTCACAGTATTAAAAAAAAAAAAAAAAAAAAAAAAAAATTCCAGTTTTTCCACTTATGGTCAGATGATCTTTGACAAATTCCATTAAATGGGGGAAAAGACTGTCTTTTTAACAAACGGTGCTGGCAAAACAGGATGTCCATCTGTGAAAAAAAGAGACAGGACCCATACCTCACACCATACACAAAAACTAACTCAAAATGGATCAAAGACCTAAACGGAAAACCTAAAATAATAAAGATCATGGAAAAAAAAAATAGGAAAAATGCTAGGGGCCCTAATACATATGGCATAAATAGAATACAAGCCATAATTAAAAATGTACAAATACCAGAAGATAAACTAGGTAAATGGGAGCTCCTAAGAACCAAATACTTAAGCTTATCAAATGACTTCACCAAAACAGCAAAAACAGAACCTACAGACTGGGAAAAAACTTTTGGCTACAACATTCCCCAAAAGAGTCCAATCTCTAAAAAATATAGAATAGTCAACAACGAAAAGACAAATAATCTTCTCAGAGAACATCTAGGTCAACTGGCATAATATAGTTCATGAAGAAAATGTTACATCCTACTTTGGGGAGTAGCATTAAGGATTCTGAAAGCTTGCAAGTGGCCATCTAAGATAAATCAGTTGGTCCTAGTATGTTCAGAGCAAAGGTGAATGAAGAAAACCAAAGACACAAGGAAAATTTTAGTCCAAAGGACTAATAGACCACGTGAACAACAGCCTCCACCAGTCTGAGCCCAGAAGAACTAGATGGTCCCCAGCTACCAGCATTGACAGCTCTGACAGGGATCACAATTCAGGGTCCCAGGCAGAGTGCGAGAAAAATGTAGAACAAAATTCAAATTCACAAAAAAAAGACCAAACTTACTGATGTGACGGTGACTGGAGGAACATTCAAGACTGTGGCCTCCACACACCCTGCTAACTCAGAACTGAAGCCACTCCTGAAATCCACCTTTCAGCCAAGGACTAGACAGGCCCATAAAACAAACAATGACACATGTAAGGAACATCCTTCCTACTTCAATCGAGTATACAAGACCAAACGGGCAATACCTGCCCAAAAGCAAAGATCAGAAGGCAGGAAGGGACAGGAAGACTAGATGAATGGACCCAGGGGAACTGGAGTATAAAGGGAAAGGGCGAGCGTGCTAACACATTGCAGGGATTGCAACCAATGTCACAAAACGATTTGTGTATAAATTTTTGAAATGAGAAATTAATTTGTGCTGTAAACTTTCACCTAAAGCACGAGAAAAAGAAAATTCCAGTTTTGTCTCCAACCCTAAGCTCTTGACTTAAATATAAACCTTTCAACTTGACTTTTCCACTTAGATCTTCAATAGGCATCTGAAAGGTACCACATTCAAAGCTAATAACTTGATTTTCCTTTCCCAACCTGCCTCTCCTATAGTCTTTCTTATTTTAGAAATTGACATCTCTATCCTTCTACTGACTCAAACCAAAATCCTTGAAGTCCTCTTTGACTCGCCTCTTTTTCTCGGTGAACCATTTAGCAAGTATGTCAGTGCTTCCTTTGCGTAATATCCAAAATCCAACTACCTTTCAATACTTCCATTGCCACCACTTTGGTCCAAGCCACCGACATCTCTTTCTTGAACAATTGCCTTAGCCTCCTAATCGATCTCACCAATTCCACACTTGTCCCTCTACAAACAATTCTTCATACAACTATGCTCACAAAACATAGTAAATCAGACCATGTCACTCCCCACCTAAAACCCACTAAAGTTTTACCGTGTCACTTGGAGTAAAACCCCATGTGTGTTCCAGGGCCTACATATAGACTCCTAGACTCCTTCCTGCTAGGACTGTATTGTTCGCCCTGACATTTTCCCAGCTCGCTCTGCCCCATCCACCCTTGTCTCTGAGTTCTTCCTCAAACACTGCAAGCAAACTCCCACTTCAGGGCCCTTGGGCTTCCTACTTCCTCTGCCTAGGATGGTACTCAACCAAGATGCTCCTCACTTCTTTCAGATTTCTACACAAACATCATCTCCTCAGAGAGGCATTTTATGATCAGTATGTATACCTCTTCTCCTACTTTATTTCTTGTCTCAGCTCTTTTCACCGTTGGACATATTTTGTATTGTTTATTTATATTTTTATTATTGTTCTCCCTCTACTCGAAAGCGAGCTCTTTTAGGACAGGGGTTTTATTTATTATAGTTATCACATTGTTCCCAGAACTTCGCACAGTGCCTGGCACATAGCAAATACTATATGTATATATATATATTTAAATAAATGAGTAAACACATCAATACAACTCCTGTCCCCAAACAGCTCACCAGCCAGTGAGGGAAATCAAGATGTGCAAAGCTAGCAATAATGCAAGCCAACTATGATAAGAACTGTGAGAGAGGTTTAGACAAATTACAGTATAGTGCAGAGGAGATGGAAATTAATTCTAGCTGGGGTTAAGGCAGGGTCAGAGTTTTCTCACACACACAGCTTGTCGGACATGCATGGGTATTTAAATGAGGCTGAAAAAGATAAACGAGATTTCCACAAGAGGAGACATGAGGACCAGCATGGGCATGAGGTAAGAACTTGAATGCTTAGAAGTGCTCAGCATACTCAAGGAACAGAAAATGATCACGGGTGATTGCCACCTGGAAGGTGAGTGCAAGGGAGATGAGGCTGGAAAAATAGAGTGAGCTGGATTTTGAAGGTCTTAAATGCAACAAAGGGTTGTTTTGTTTTATGCAGTCAACAAATACCTGCTAAGGAGCTACTAAGGGCCAGGCTCTGTGCTAAGTACTGGAGACACAGAAATGGCATCCCCAGTCCTTGTGCTCAGGAAATGTACAGTGGGGTGCAGGAGACAAACGTGCAGACAAGTGAGTGCATCCAAGGGTTACAGGTTAACATCCATCTGAGGCTCAACAAGATGGAAGAGTGAGGATTCTACAGGGCAGAGAAGGAACTTTCCAGAGCTATTTTATGGAAGAGGCCACTAGTCAAGGACTCTTGAGCTGGAGAATAAAAGGATGGGGCCTAAATTTTAGAACGGGGCATTGGTAGTTGAGTAGTTGAATTCTGGCCTCCATGAGGGAGACCCAGTTTGATTCCAGGCCAATGCACCTCATGTGCAGCCACCGCCCATCTGTCAGCAGGGGCTTGTGTGTTGCTATAATGCTGAACAGGTTTCAGTGAAGCTTCTAGGCTAAGACAGAATAGGAAGAAAGGCCTGGTGATCTAGTCCTGAAAATTAGTCAGTGAAAATCCTGTGGATCACAACAGTCCTATCCACAACTGATCGTGGGGATGGTTTAGAACCGGTATTTGTTTTATTATGTAATGATACTGACAGCAAAGCTTCTGAAACATTGTGCAAGTCAGGGTAGGCAACTGGTCAGGACGGAGCCTGGAAGAAGAGATAATTTTCTTCTGGGTGAAAATTAAGAAAAATCCGATCAAATTATTTTAGACCTGGAATGATGACCCAATTTTATTCCCTGTCTTGGTGAGTAGTTATCTCCCCAGAAACTTCATAAGATTAAACTAGTTTCATATAAGTAGAAAAAAGGTAATCAGAGTCCTCTTACTGGTAATATATCATGGCATTTCTCTTGAAGTCAGAGACGTAAGACATCTAGAAAAAGCCACGCAGAAATTCCCAGGAGAAGCATGGAAGAAGAAGAGCACAGGAAAGCAAGGCAGAGTGTGGGTGTGTACAGAATGGTCTTCAAGAGAGGTGTAGCTACCTCACAGCACTGGCTTCTATTCTCCCCGTTTGTACGTTATTTGCACACTTGCAATAGTTTAATAATCACCAAACAAAAAAGAACTTGTAGCATGCTCTGCTCCCATCCTTCTGCAAACCCTTTTCATAATTTCGAGATGTTAGTTTTGACAAGTTCAGATCATAATCATGTAATTAGTGTTTGACACTTACAGCCTCTTCACCAACAGTACATGTTGTTCATTTGTCAACATATAGTTGCAGTATAGAAAATATTTATCATCTATAAGAACCACATTTTGATAAGCTAAACATACTGAAGGGTGCTTCCACCACTGATATTTTTCCCTCTCGGAGCTATTTCTATTTTGTTAAGATGTAATTTCATAAGCTAAATTAATTTTCAAATGCCTGCATTTGTTAGGCCAAGTCCCTCTGAATTATTCTCTGACTTACAGAAATGGAATATAAAATTGATACGCTGATTTTAAAATTTTTTAAGGTAAATTAGTGTAATTCCCACACATGTGACTATATGAACATACTACATATCATTTCCTGGTCACCATGAATGCATGAAAAAGCACATATCATTGTTCCATGGAACATTCAGTATATTTCTTTTTTATTTATAAAAAATCGAGTAAGGCTCAAAGGAGTTTTATCAAATATGTATTTTCTCATGGAAATTCAAAGCTTATGAATTTCTGTCCTTTCGTACATTAACCATTTTGACTTAGGATGGCTTAATAATACTTCTTCTCTAGACATCATGAATATTTCCTTAGACTATTAGGATCAGGTTCAAGTGCCTATGGCATCTGCGTTCATTATCTCATTGAGAAGACCACCTGTCTGTCAGTTTGTCCTCTGTGATGGCTTTATGTTGCTATGATGATGGAAGCTATACCACCAGTATTTCAAATACCAGCAGGGTCACTCAGAGTGCACAGGTTTCAGCACAGCTTCCAGACTAAGACTAGGAAGAAAGGCCTGGTTACCTACTACCGAAAATTAGCCAATGGAAACCTTATGGATCATGACAGAATACTGCGATATTCAATATAATGCTGGAAGATGAGCCCTTTCAATTGAAAGGCACTCAGAATACACAGTGGCCACAGCCATGGACTCCAGCATACCAACAATCTTGAAGACGGTACAGGGCCAGGCGATAGCGTACATGGGGCCACCATGAGTTGAAGCTGACCTGACAGCAAATAGCAACCAATCTAAATGAGAAAAACACAAGTGTGAGGTACAGTAACAAGGACATTCACAGTTCTAAGGTAAAAGAGAGTTGTTTTTCATCTTGAATTAATTTTAGAATATTTAGTATCGGCCCCACTGTTATAAGCTAGGTCTACAGGTACAACCAGCTTGACACCTAGAATCCCTGCATCTCACTCAGTTTACCTCTTGAAGCCACCACGGCTAAACAGCCAGTACAGGCCACCGTCCCTCTGTCTATTTAGTGGTTCCTAGTAAGGTTCTCTGACCCCAGAAGGCCAGGCACTCTCACGAGGGAGCCTGCACACACCTGCTCGCAGCCACTTGGCAGCTTCACCATGATTATCAGCTGGGGACTGCAGGATTCTGTATAATCACAGTGGTAGAGTCCTGAGATTTTACAAAGCAAGTCAATAAAGAGCCGATAAAATAAGCTGTGAAAGCAAATAAAGAATAAGTTAAACACACTCGGAGAAATGGTCTTAGAGGATATTCATGAAAAACAATTCTCCTCGAAGGAGATTCCCAGGATTTTTTCCCCCAGAATTATCTGATACATTATTACAGTCTGTAGTGATGAGCATAAAGGGTATTATGGTAAAATTTAATGAAAACAGGACAAGCCTGTGAGAAACTTCAATTGAATTGAAATACACAGAGGGATTAGGTCAGAGAGAGATAAATGTATCTTTAAGCAATGTGTGCCTGAGAAATTATGCATGATCAAAAGTTTTCTCACAGTTCCACTATGACTAAACAGTCTCAGCATGAAGAAAATGACAAACAGGTACATTTCTGAAATGGAAACGGAAATGAATTGTTCTCTCTTTTTCTTTACCTCCTTAACATTCGTAGAATCCTTTATAGTTTAAAAAAGAACTTTTGCAAGCATTATTTCTTTTGATGCTTACAACAACCTGGTGGGGTAGGTAGGCTAGACATTATCGTTTAGTTAAAGATTTAAAAAAAAAAAAAAAAACAGATTCGGAGAAGCCAAGCTACAGATTTGCTTGAAAGACAGCGTCCTTGACTCCGTTCACCAGCCAAGTCCCAGGCTGCTGGCAGTGGGACTGAGCTGGGCAAGATACATTGTCAGAACAGAAGGCACGAGATATGTGTGTGAGCGTGAGAGTGTGTGTGTAACTTTGTGTGTGTATGTGTGTGTTTCTCATTGCAAGGTTTTTGCCTTCCAAAACAAACACAAGAAATTTCTGAATTTTCTATTATTTTAAAAGACCAATATTTATTCCTTCTCCCATGTATGAACAAGAGTAAAATACAGGCATCCCAAGAGGATGATACAGTGAATATGGCCTGGTGTGAGAGCTTTGGCAGGGAGATGTGGGGAAACGGGAGTGCTCACCTTTTAGCCAGTGTGAAACCTGTAAAACATATTCACAGGGGACTATGCTGCTGGATGGCATCCACAGTTACCTATGAGACCAGTTTGTAGAAACACCCAAAGAGATTGTCAAAAATCGACCTCTTTTCATCAGACCATTGTTTTCCAAGGTCATTTTTCTCTTTAAGAAATATTTGGGTATTAAAATCTTGATTTCTCTGTGTTGTGTTGTTAGTTGCCATCAAGTGGCCCCCACACATGATGACCCCATGCACAACTAAATGAGACGCTGCCTAGTCTGTGATCCTCAGGGTTTAATTGGCAAATTTCGGAAGTAGCTCACCATGCCTTTCTTCCTAGTCCGACTTAGTATGGAGGCTCTCCCTTTTGATAAATTTGTACGAGAGGATCAGAAAATGTTTGAGCAGAAACCTGTTGCTATCGAGTCGATTCCGACTCATAGCGACCCTATAGGACAGAGTAGAACTGCCCCATACGGTTTCTAAGGAGCGGCTGGTGGATTCAAACTGCCGACCTTTTTGGTTAGCAGCTGAGCTCTTAACCACTGTGCCACCAGGGCTCCGTTCAGCATCATAGCAACATGCAAGTCTCCACTGACAGCCAGGTGGTGGCTGCATTGGCCAGGAATTAAATGCGGCAAATCTTCACCCTGGTGGGCTAGTGGTTAAGTGCTACAGCTACCAACCAAAAGGTCGGCAGTTTGAATCCACCAGGCGCTCCTTGGAAACTCTATGGGGCAGTTCTACTCTGTCCTATAGGGTCGCAGTGAGTCGGAATCGACTCAACAGCAATGGGTTTGGTTGTTTTTTGTTTGTTTTTCCCTCTACAGTGGAAAGGGAGAATTCTACCACTAAACAATGGCTATTATTGTTTGGTGTAGAGACAACATTCTACCACTAAACAATGGCTATTATCAATCTATGTAGAGATAACATTCCATGACAGAGGGCTTTCTATTCAAATATTAAATATACCTGTGTTTTCCACTAGACATCTCCACCTGGGTGCCCTTACGGGCATCTATAATCCAATCTTTTAAAACTAATCTCACTACCTTTGTCCTTAAACTGGATGCTACTACATCTTCTTTCCGTAGATAGCATCATCTTTACTCGATCTCCAAGCTATAAATCCCCTCCCCTGGACAGTCTCCTTTCCCTCCACACATCACTTAGTCCCATTTATTTTGCCTCTGTGATATCTCACAAATAAATGCCCTTTGCTCTGGCCCCTCTACTATTATTTCAGACCAAGTGAAAGGCAACCAGGATCTAGAAGTCTTTCAGGAGCTTTCTTCCTGGCCCACAGGATAAGGTCCCAGCTTCTGACCAGGGCACTCAAGGCTCTTACTTTACTTTACTATCTAGCCCCTGCTTTATTTTCCAGACTAGGCTCATGCAACTTAATTCCAGCCACACTGAATCTCTTGCAGGCTTCAATAAAATATGCAGTCTTATTTCTCCACACTTTTGCTCTTTTTGTTCATTCTGCATAAATTACACTTTACCTATGCCTGTTGATTTCAAAACTCACCTTAAACACCGCTTCCTCTGTGAAAACATCCCCAATTCTCACAGTTGCCCTTCTTCTATACCTGAATTATTCTTGATGTCTCGTCATCATTATTATTATTATTATTACTATTTTTATTAGGATTTTTTGTTCAATTTTTCCCATATTTGCCCTCTCCACTGGTTTCAAACTTATGTATCACATTTCTATTGTTTTATTGGTTGCCCTTGAAATTTTACTATGTATCCTTCACAGCTTAACAAAGTCTAAAACTAATTAATCTTAGCCCTTTTCCTGAATCATACAAGAATTTTAAAAGCTTAATTTACTACCACCCCCTCCTGATGCATATACTATTGTTGTCCAGTATTTTAAATGTTTAAGTGTCTTTTTCCACCTACAAATCAGTTACCACGATCATTATTTTACAGAGATTTTTCGATTACCTCCATGTTGGCCTACGTATCTGTCCATTTCTTCTTGAATTTTAGGTCTCTCATCTGGGTTTTTTTGTTGTTGTTGTTAGTGCATCCATTTAATTCCTTTAACGAAGGTTTGCTAATGATAAACTCCATCTTTTTTTTTTTTTTTTTTGAATGTGAAAATGTTTCTGTTTTCCTTCATTCTTGAAAGGTAATTTTAAGATAGTTTTTTTGTACTGAGTACACGGTCTTAGGTTAGCAATTATTTTCTCTCAGCTCTTGGTAAACATTAATCCACAGTTTACTGGATTCTGTATTTGAAAGTCCGCTATCAGCCTGATTGCCATTCTACTAAAAATCTGTCTTTTCCCACTCCCTGTTTTTAAGATCTCTTTGTCTTTCATGCTTTGCAGTTTCACTGGGAAGTATCTAAGTGTGGCTTTATTACTTCTTTACCCTGCTTGTTTTCCATTGTGCTCCCCATATCTTCAGATTCATGTCTTTCATCATTTCTAGAATTCCTCAGCCATTATTACTTCAAGTATTTCACCTCCTACATTTTCTCTCACCTTCCCTTTGGAAATCTGATTAGAATTATGTGAAATGTACTCAATCTATCTTCCATTTTCTTTTGTATTTTTTTTAATCTCTTTATCTCTCTGTTATCCAGAATACAGTTGAGTTATACAGCGAGAAGACCTGTTGTTGCAACCACTCCATCATGTTGCCAGAATGGAAGGTCCTTGATTTTTCTTCATATATACCACTACCTCACTGTCTCATAACGGCTCCCTTAAATACGTGTCTCCCCCACTACGTAGTGAGCACCTTTACGGTAGGGGTATACCTTATTCACCTCTATCCCACTCACCTAGCATATATGTTTTTGTTAGTTGCATCTGAGTCATCCTCCAACTTACGACAGCTCCATACACCATGGAACAAAATACCTGTTGGTGCTGCACCATCCCCATGATCACTTCGGGACTGGATTATTTTGACTCACATGGTTTTTATTGACTGCTTTTAAAAACAGATCACCAGGCCTTTCTTCCTACTCCATCTTAGTCTGGACACTCCACTGAAATCTGTTCATCATCATAGCAACAAACAAGCCTCCACTGACAGACAGGGGGTGACCGCACATGAGATGCATTGGCTAAGAATTGAACTCAGGTGTCTTGCATGGAAGGTGAAAATTCTACCACTGAACTGTACCACTTCCCCTCTTCCCTAGCATATATAGCAAATAATAAGTATTTGTTAAATGAATGGATGGCAAATTAATTTTAAAGTCTCCAAGAAGTTTAAAAATAAATAAATAGATAAATCTTTACAATAGCCAATAACACTGGCTTAGATACTATTACTGCCAACAAGCTCTATCCTTAACCTATGCTTTTAGGATAAGCAGACAAAGAAAAACTAAAGCTAATCAGTATTCTTCTGACAATAATTATTAATTAAACCGTATCCCACTTAACTTTGGGGGAACTGATTGAGCCAGACACTAAATTAATAGCCCTCATAGACAAGAAAAGACACAAAAATAATTTATCATGATAAGAAATTTTTTAATCCATCCCTTTCACCTTTTAGCTAATCTATCGATACTGGGTGAAGAAATGCCGGGGTTAAAGACTGCACTGAAAGAATAGTTTTTAGTTCCTGCGGCCTCTGTGCCATTCTGCAGTGCTGCCTACAGTAAGTCCGTGAGAATCAGTCCTGGTGCTCTTCCTAGTAAGTTGTCCAAATGACATCTGAACAAAGAAACCAAGAATCTATTCACAAAATGTACGCTAATGCTAGACAGGTGGGAATATGTTTCAAAATTATATTTACTAAGTGAAAAAATACTCCTACAAAAATGGAAAAAAAATTTAATGTACAAATGATAGCCTCTTGAGGAGTAGGAAACTAGCTATAAAATTCAAAATGATAAAGAAATAGATAGAAATCAATTTTTAAAGAAAAAACGAGAGGTATAATTGACCACGAGTTGAATGTGAGACAATTTTTGTTTTTTACTATTCAGACGTGCTTGGAGTATTAGGTCTAGTTTATGTCATCAGGCTTACTTTCAACGGGCCTGGGTATCCGCGAGAAAGTTCAGAGTACTTTAAGGAAAGGAAAGTTAAGGGAATTTTAAGCTAGAGAAGGGATTCCGAAATCATAGTAGGGGATGACTAGTTATTTTGGTTATGTTAGAAAATTAATATACAGGGCATTCAAATTCTGCATATCAGTGATGGACCAATCCAGAGAATATTGTCAAAAAGAAGAGATTTGGACTTAGGAAAAAGAATGGCTTGACTTCTTGAGTGATAAAACTCTAGATGGACTACTGAGAGAGGTTGTGTGGCCATCCAGGAAGGATTGAAAACTCTATTTTGAAAGGTTTAGTACATTCAGCTTTCTGCAGAAGGGAAGATGCACCTTATCCTCTCTCATGAATAATTCCAGCTCCATGATTCCATGGACTTACCTTATAGTCTTTGCATATTTATGTCGTATCCTAAAAAACCAGTATTCATTTCATGCTTATTCTATATTCTCAAGTTTCTTCTCACAACAGGTTTAAAGTTTCCTCATAGACACCTGACACCTGTTGCCTTTGAGTTGATTCCGACTCATAGCTACCCTATAGGACTGAGTAGAACTGCCCCATAGGGCTTCCAAGGAGCACCTGGTGGATTCAAACTGCCAACCTTTTGGTTAGCAGTCGTAGCTCTCAATTTGACCATGTTTCTGTCCACCGGCCAGATCCTCCTCAATTTCTCTTAACTTCTAGTAAATAACGAATGCCAAAAAAAAAAAATGCACAGCTCTTCAAAAAGGGCCCAGCCACTGCCATGTCAAAATAGGCAGATTACTGCATAGCATCTGCATGTCATACATCTATTAATACATTCGGGGATCATGTTCACACTTTTAATAACAGCACTGATCTGCTGACTCACAATCAGGCATGCTTCTACTTCCTTGGTACCTACATAATAATTCCCTTTCTTGTATCAGCTTGGTTTGTTTTTATCCCTAATCTCATCCTGTTTAGCTTGGCCACTTTTCTAAATTTTCAAAGGTCCATTGAGTTGCTGTCCTGCTTCCACACACCAGCAATACTACTAAAATGAGAGCTTTCTTTTTGAACTTTCAATCCAGGATAAGAGGAGGAGAGACATTCAGTACTTCTTTTCAACTATGTACAAGGCACTCTGCTAGGTGTTGGGGTAAGGCAACCATGTTTCCTGCTTCCTGCTAAATTTCAATCTGTCAGAGATAGTGATAAATAAATAGAAAACTACAACATTATATGATAAGTGCTGTGATAGGAAGGACAGACAGCAAAAGGACAAAGGGAGACTTTGAACACAGGGAGAGTTGTGGTCCTGGAAGCTATGGCTTCAGGTCATAGTGCCACCTGACCTCCAAAGAGAAGGATGCAGAAGAAGCACAAGCTAAGAGGTGAAGGCTTTGCACAAATATGTAAATTAGCACCTTTAATCCTCACAACAATCCTGGAGGGCAAGTAGCATTATTCCAACTTTACAGATAGGGAAATTCAGCACTGGGTAGGCATGGAACTTATCTAAGGTCACACATTTCTAGCTAATAAGTAACAGGACTGGATTTCCAGTCCAGGCCTATATGACTCCAAAGTCCATGCATCACACCATACTGTTTTTCTAACATTCTACATGTTTCTGACTTATTAACAGAAATACCACATGGGAAGAAATCTAAGTCTGGAGAGTTCCTACTTCTCCCTCTTTACGTGGTATTCGGTCAAGACCAGGCACCAAAATGATTTGACATAAGCTCAGCCCAAACTATTCTGGTAACTTCCTGACACTCTGAATTCAGGAAGCCAACTATCTGATGACTTGCTGGTTATGTTTCTAGGTTCCAAAGACAAGATAATCCATCTGTAATTTCAAGGGTCAATATTCCTACCCAGTTTAAAAAAAAAAGTCACCACGTTTTTCCAGCTTAAGGCATTCTTGTCTTTTGCAGAAAATATTCTACAGTTAACAACAGTGCAAAGCACTCAACAATTTTAGATGTAGCTTGAGTGTCTATTTAGATAACTCAGTGTCAGAAGTTTCCTGTCATAGCAAGTAGCTAATAGTTAATGTGTATTCTAGTAGGAAAAGGAAACAATCCAGGAAATCAAACTTCTGCATAGAATTGTTTAATAGATGATGTCTGCAATTCTATGTTACTGTCATTCATCCAACAGATACAATATTTAAGCTAATTCCTGCAATAGGTCATTCTGGAAAAGTCCTCAAAGTGAGAGTGTGCCAACATCAATAGCTGGTCCCATTTTTGTACCCGACAAGGCATCTGTTTTCTATCTGACCTTTTCTCTAACTTCTCTTAGCTCCAGGGCTGGTCTAGTTCCTACTAGCATAACTATATCAGATCCCCAGGTTTGTCCTGATAAATTAAATTCTGATAGATTCCTAAATCTCCTCAAAAAACCCACCAATATGGGATTTAGATTGGTGCAATCACATTAGAAAATACTTACTAAAGCACAACATGTGTATAGTAGAGACTCTGGAGGATCAGTGATAGAATTCTCACCTTCTGTGTGGGAGACTGGGGTTTGATTCCTGGCCAATGCATCTCATGCATAGCCATGGCCCATCTGTGAATGGAGGCATGCACGTTCTGTGATGCTGAATAGGTGTTAGCAGATGGACTAAGAAGAAAGACTTGGCAGTCTACTTCTGAAAATCAGCCAATGAAAACCCTGTATTTCACTCCATTGTGCGTGGGGTCACTATGAGTCCACCGTGCATGGGGTCGCTATGACCCAAAAGCAACTAACAACAACAATGTACGTATACCCTATGACCCAGCAACAGAAATGCATAAATACATTCACTAAAGACATGTACCAGAGTGCTTGCAGGAGGGCCATTTGTAATGTCCAAAAGTAGAAACTATTCAAACATCCAACTACAGCAGAGTATATAAATTGTGCCGTATGCACAAAATGGAATACTTTACCACAACGGGCATGAATAGCTACAACTACACCCAATAATAGGAATGGATCTCACAAACTTAGTGATGAGTGAAAGAAGCCAGACACAAAGGAGTACATGTTGTATGATTCCATATATGTAAAGAACAAAAAGAAACAATCGATTCTATTAGAAGTCTGGAAAAGTGTTAGCCTGAAGAAAGGATGGCAACAGAAAGTAAGTGTGAGAATTGTTTCTAGGATGTTGGCAATATTCTGTTTCATAATGTGGTGTTGGTTGATTGAGTATCCAATCTTTTGAAAATTAATTCACCTCTCTATACAAATATTATACTTCAATAAAAAGTTTTACAACCACCAAAGGCTAAACATTTTAAATAGCTAATTTTTGGAGAGATTAAAATGGACTGTACAAAAATGTTATATGTGGGATAGAAAAAGTTGTGAGCAAGGACCTTCGTGAACTTAAATGTCTATCCCAAAATAGACACGGGTCTCTTGGACCTTCAGAACTCAGGGAATTCTCAGGCCTCCCTAAACCTTGTCCCAATTTTTTCTGGCTGTAGTCTCACAGTCCACCCCCTCTGATCATACTTAATGCTCCACTTCTGCCTAAAGCCTGTCCTCACTCTTGAAGGACACACTCTGACCTGCAGGCTTGAAAGCAAGGGCCTTTCCAACTAGCCTGATGTACCTCTCCTGGCCTTTAAACAGAGGAATCCTGGAGTGGAGCAGTGGTTAAGTGTTTGGCTGCTAACCAAAAGGTTGGTGCTTAGACTCCTCCAGCCACTCCATGGGAGAAAGATGTGGCAGTCTGCTTCCCTAAAAACTTTACAGCCTTGGAAACCCTGTGGGGCAGTTCTACTCTGTCCCATAGAGTCACTCTGAGTCAGCAATGATCAATGGCAATGGGTTTAGGTTTTTTGTTTGTTAGTTTAGCCTTTAAACAAGGTCCCTGAGTGGCACAGATGGTTTGTGCTCAGCTGCTAACTGTAAAGGCTGGTGGGTCAAACTCCCCCAGAAGCACTGCAGAAGAAAGGCCTGGCGATTTGCTTCCATAAAGCTTGCAGCCAAGAAAACCCTATAGAGCAGTTCTACTCTGTCACACATGAGGTTGCCATGAGTCAGAACTGACTCGGCGGCGATGGGTATAGTTTTTTTGGTTTGACCTTCACCCCCTTCCTTTTCCATTCAGAGCATCTGGCAAATCCTCACAATGGCCTCTCTCTTTGACGTCTTTAGGTTGTGTAAAATATGTTCTCCTGTGGCAGTTAAGACTGGTGAAGCTGAGCTATTTCACATGTTGTTTTAAATTCACCTAAATGTCCGTTTGACCTTGATGGCAGATAATGTTTTGTTTCTGTTTTCATCATTTCCCAGCTGGGCCACCTCCCACTCCCAGCTCATTTACAGAGCTGAGTTGATTGATACACCTGAGGCCCCAAAATGACCAAATTACAACCAGTTTAAATCACCAGCCCCTTCCACATGTCCAAGTAGTCTGTGATAAATCATCACTCAGAAGCCCCTCAGCAGGCTGGCTACCTAGAGTGATATGATGACTGTTTTACAATTTAAAGATACTTTAAATATATCTCAAAATAAGCCAACATAACTCCCACAAGGGAAAGGGAAGAACAAATCTAACATTTAGCAAGCACCTACTATGTGCAGAACTTTTTTTTTTTTCACTGTGTGCAGAACTTCATGCTCGATATTTTCACATATGCTACTTTATCATCCTTAAATAATCTTATACCCCTTTTACAGATGAGAAAATACAGGTTTGGCAACCATTTTCTATAAGAGACAGATAAATATTTCAGGCTATATGATTACCATAATCCCAAAGATAGTAGTTTGTAGACTGTGTAAAGACAACTGTCTGAAGAGGTTGGAGGAAAATCTGTGACTCAGGATCTTGGTCTAAATTTACATCCTAATTCCATCACTTACCAGCTAACCTTTAGGAACAGCTTACAACATGCCAAGCAGCATTCTAGGTGTGTTATGTGTATTAACTTATTTAATCCTCACAAAAAAGCTGTGAGATAGGTCTTATTATTTCCTCCATTCTCCAGATGAGGAAACTAAGACTCAGTTAAGCCTACACTTGCCCAAGGAGACACACAGCAAGTAAGTGGTAGAGCCCAGGCCAGCTAGTTCAAAGGCCTCATTCTTTTTTTTTTTTTTTTTTCTATTAACTTCTATTGAGCTTCAAGTGAACGTTTACAAATCAAGTCAGACTGTCACATATAAGTTTATATACACCTTACTCCCTGCTCCCACTTGCTCTCCCCCTAATGAGTCAGCCCTTCCAGTCTCTCCTTTTGTGACAATTTTGCCAGCTTCCAACTCTCTCTATCCTCCCATCCCCCCTCCAGACAGAAGATGCCAACACAGTCTCAAGTGACCACTTGATATAATTAGCTCACTCTTCATCAGCATCTCTCACCTACCCACTGTCCAGTCCCTTTGATGTCTGATGAGTTGTCTTCGGGGATGGTTCCTGTCCTGTACCAACAGAAGGTTTGGGGACCATGACCGCCGGGATTCCTCTAGTCGCAGTCAGACCATTAAGTATGGTCTTTTTATGCGAATTTGGGGTCTGCATCCCACTGATCTCCTGCTCCCTCAGGGGTTCTCTGTTGCACTCCCTGTCAGGGCAGTCGTCGATTGTGGCCGGGCACCAACTAGTTCTTCTGGTCTCAGGATGTTGTAGGTCTCTGGTTCATGTGGCCCTTTCTGCCTCTTAGGCTCTTAGTTGTCGTGTGACCTTGGTGTTCTTCATTCTCCTTTGCTCCAGGTGGGTTGAGACCAATTGATGCATCTTAGATGGCCGCTTGTTAGCATATAAGACCCCAGATGCCACATTTCAAAGTGGGATGCAGAGTGTTTTCATAATAGAATTATTTTGCCAATTGACTTAGAAGTCCCCTTAAACCATGGTCCCAAAACCCCCGCCCTTGCTCCGCTGACCTTTGAAGCATTCATTTTGTCCTGGAAACTTCTTTGCTTTTTGTCCAGTCCAGCTGAGCTGACCTTCCATGTATTGAGTATTGTCCTTCCCTTCACCTAAAGCAGTTCTTATCTACTAATTAATCAGTAAAAAACCCTCTCCCACCCTCCCTCCCTCCCCCCCTCGTAACCACAGAAGTATGTGTTCTTCTCAGTTTAAACTGTTTCTCAAGATCTTATAATAGTGGTCTTATACAATATTTGTCCTTTTGCCTCTGACTAATTTCGCTCAGCATAATGCCTTCCAGGTTCCTCCATGTTATGAAATGTTTCATAGATTCGTCACTGTTCTTTATCGATGCATAGTATTCCATTGTGTGAATATACCACAATTTATTTAACCATTCATCTGTTGATGGACACCTTGGTTGCTTCCAGCTTTTTGCTATTGTAAACAGAGCTGCAATAAACATGGGTATGCATATATCTGTTTGTGTGAAGGCTCTTATTTCTCTAGGGTATATTCTGAGTGGGATTTCTGGGTTGTATGGTAGTTCTATTTCTAACTTTTTAAGAAAACACCAGATAGATTTCCAAAGTGGTTGTACCATTTTACATTCCCACCAGCAGTGTATAAGAGTTCCAATCTCTCCGCAGCCTCTGCAACATTTATTATTTTGTGTTTTTTGGATTAACAAAGGCCTCATTCTTAACCATTGTGTTAATAACCCAACCCCAGTACTGTCAAGTCGATTTTGACTCATAGCGACCCTATAGAACAGAGTAGAACTGCCCCATAGAGTTTCTGAGGAGCACCTGGCGGATTCGAACTGCCGACCCTTTGGTTAGCAGCTGTAGCACTTAACCACTACTCCACCAGGGTTTCCATTGTGTTAATATCGAAGTCAATAAGTAAATACACTCGAAAGAAAATCTTTTTGTTATTTTTCAATGACACTTTTAACCTTACAAGACGATGACTTTAGTAACTGAGGCTATAGTAACTGGGGCTGATACATCTAGACTCTGGAACATACTGTACCTGTGAGATTCCACAAATTCTTAAGCATGCAAAGCCAAACCCAGACAGGGTAATCATTCTAAGAGGAAAGGATAGGCTAGATTTGAGTCCTATTAATCAAGATCGATCAAGGTCAAAGGAGAATCCAAGGTGCAAGTTGGGAGTCAAGGTATAAACAGGTGGAGGTCTACATAAGGGATAATTGGTAGATACCCCAGTAGGCAGCAATTGGTGTCAGAACATGTAGCTAGGAAAGCAGGTACGTGATCCAGGGACTAGACCTGGGAACTCTGAGTCCTCTGTGTCTATCCTGAGAGACCAGAGGGACTGACTAGGCACTGAGCTGCAGCATCATTGCACAAGGAGGGCTGTTTATACCTCCTTGCCCTGACTCTGCATTGTGTCACAGGTAAAAGGCAGGGCTCATCCTAAAAGGTGAGGTCACTTAGGTCCACCTACCAGAACTATAGAGACAGGGACCCAGGAAGAGCCTTCAAGTACCTGACTCTTACATAATGGTCTTACAAATTCTAAATAAAAAATAATGCTATTTATTTATTTATGCTATTAACCTTGTTCTCTGTGCCCAACCACAGATAAGTAATATAAAGCTTTTTAAAAAAAAAAAAGGAACTCTGTAGTCTTGTGCAGTGATAAATTGGTATGGCCTACAAGAGCCTTTGTGGTCCAGCCCCTAACTGCCCTCAACCTGAGAGCCTTTGTGCAGACTGCCTCCTTCCTCTGAAATGCCTGCCCCCACCATCTTCTTGGCAGCCTTCATGACTGAGCTTAAATCTTCCACATTTTACCTTATCTTCCTTTGTCACATTTACCACAGTTTTTAATTGTATACTTATTGGATTGTTTGTTTCTGTCTCCCTCGCTAGGCTGGAAGCACCATGAAAACAGACCACCTCCGTTTAGTCCATCCCAGTAGCTCTACCCACTGCTCAGCACAATGCCTGGCTCAATATACTTGCCCTTGAAATTACCCGTAATGAAAAAATCCATCAGCAGAGCATTGAAATGCCTGAATATTACTTCTCCCACCAGACTGAACAAAATCTCCCTGAGGCCAAGAAATATGTACTACAAATACAAATTATCTGTCAGTCTTATGTAACAATACCAGGAAAATCATAAGACACAGGATAGAGTATCATCATGTTATTTATACCAAAATGTGGCCACAAGTTCCCCGGGACAGAGAAGAGACTATATAAATAAAAAGATTTTGCTGGTAAACAAATAGCAAGAATACTTCTGCCTTCCATGTGGTAAACATGATGCTTCTTTCTTTTGCTTGCTGATGAAAAAATTTACCAAAGCAATCAGTCCTGGTTTTCCCTTTCTATTTTCTGACTTGAGTCAGCTATAATTTACTAAGTAAACTACCTGGCATCATTGGAGTACTCAAAGTCCACCCTTGTCTATCACCACGCAAATGGCAAGGGCGTCTTTGGCATTCCAAATGCACAAATGGAAGGGCATCTTTGGCACTCCAAATGCGTATGAAGTAATCAATATAGAACAAGAGCAAATTAATTGAAAGTTATGTAATCTTATACCCTGAAAAGAGTCTGATTAAATCTTTATCCTTTGTAACAATTTCTAATCTGGGATAGTGCAGGTGTTTACAGTCTTTTGTGAGCTGACCTCAGGTGACCCAAGAATAGTTTTAATTGCTTATCAAATGTAATTTTATGAAGGAGAAAAAGATATTGTGAATGTATATAAACTACCTTTGAAATACAGAGAGCCTTTCAATATGGGATTTTTAGTTAGCTTGCTACTCTTTCTTTAGAGTCTAATTGATTTTCTTGACATCTCTTTAGCCTGGCAAACTGCCTGCCTAAGTACTTTATCTGACCTTCAGGCTGTTTGCCAGGTATTGATCCAATACCTACAATGGCTGTGTTGTACTGGCTCTTCCAACTTTGATAAGGGCTAATGTACTAGCGCCAGGCAGACAGGAAGTCAATGGTCTCAAAATTTTCTCATCCTTTTCTTCTATCTGTATCTTCCTTTCTTCTGATGTAAGAATTTCAGGTTCTTTCAAAATCAGATCTTAAGCAGATCAGATGGACATATGAGCCTAATTTTTAAAAACACAGCTTAAAAGAGCTCTGTAGACAACAATAAATTAAATTGTTTAGGAATATAAGAGTTCTTGTTGAATTACTGATGTTGGGTTTCTTTCTTAAAGAAAGTAAAACTAAATATGACTTAATGGATTTGCTTGGGGGGAAATTTAGACAAACTATAGTGTGCAGTGAAGAGAGATTAGATTAGTCAGGGGTCTTCAAATCATGTCATAAATGAAGTAATAAATAAAATGGGATTTTTTAAGTTAATCTGAAATATAGCATTCTTGGGGAGGGGAAAGTAATTGTTCTTCGAGATCAATATTTGTAAGTTTAATGTAACCATAAATATTAATTTGTAGACACATCTCATGTTTTTCATAGTTTGCCTTGACAATAAATTTTAAGAAAACTCTTTCATTGGACAAATGGCCCTAGACAAGCTGGGGAGATTTTCTCCAACAAGATACCCTAATTAATCAGTCCAAGATGGAATCCTTGAAGACAGAGAAAACACAGGACATGCAAGCAAAATCACTAAAATGAGCCCTTTGGGAGACAGAGAACCTAATTGAGAATACATTTGTTTAGAGGATATAATAAAGTGAGATAAAATTAATATTCCCTAGTACAAAGCTATTGATGGACTTTGCCCTTTGTAATCAAACTTAAAAAAAAAAAAAGTTGAAAGAATCTAAAGACCTCACACTGCCTTTACATGAAACAAAATGGTGTTGACTGGTGCCTAGTTTATCTGATGTAGGTCCTTTGTAGTTTGGAACAGAGAGAAGGCCATGAAAAACTCACTTTTTAAGTTACCAACCAGGGAGAAGTAATTCATACTTAAACAAAAAATGCACATTCATCATCATACGCCCATTCAGGCAGTCTACATAACAAAAAATTCTTTCCAAGCACCTAAGGGGAGCCATGAGTTGACGGCTGAGCATGAATGAGAAAGGGGCAGAGGGCTTAACAGGGCCAGTGCACAGAAACCTACGGAAGCTGTGCTAAGAAAGGAGCTCCCTGAGTTATTTTAATCTCTACCCATTAAAAAAAAAAAAAAATTGTCTTCCAATGCATTCAACTCATGGAGACCCCATTTGTGTGTCAGAGTGGAACCATGTGCCCCTCAGAATCCCCCAAAAACCCACTCTCATCAAGTTGATTCCAACTCATAGCAACTCCATAGGGTATCCAAGGATGTAAATCTCTACAGAAGCAGACTTCCACGTCTTTCTCCCGAACTGGCGGCCTTTGGGTTAGCAGTTGATTGCTTTAACCACTGTGCCACCATGGCAATATTTAAGCAAAAGCAGGAGAAGAGGAGTAAGCAATTTAAAATCCCAGAAAAGCCTTCAGTTAATTACATACTCTATGCTGACTTGGAGCCCTGGTGGTGTAGTAGTTAAGAGCTCGGCTGCTAACCGAAAGGATGACAGTTCAAATCCACCAGCTGTTCCTTGGAAACTCTATGGGGCAGTTCTACTCTGTCCTGTAGGGTTGCTATGAGTCAGAACCACCTCAGCGGTATCTAACAACGACAACAACATGCTGACTTGGAATCCAGATATTGGTAGAGTTTAGACTAGAAATCTTTTGCCAAATCCATGGCATCTCAGGGGGAAATGTTGAATAGAGAAGTCATGAATGAGAAGTGATGATTGCTCCAGGTTGCTTTGTGACTTATCAGTTAAATCAGTTCTGCTATTGTGATTATAGTGGTGTTTGTCTCCAGCAGTTGGAGGCAAAAGAACCGTAGGAACAAGGGGAGGAAATCAACTGAAATTCGGCAAGAAAAAATACTTCAGGCAAATATCCACTAAGGGAATAAATATTACAAAGAGGTGGAAGGACTAAAAATGCACTATTGCAGGAGGGCTGAAATGGGCCAACGAGATAGAAATTTGTGGCATGGTGGAGCATCAAAATGCTGTTGCACAAGACGTGTGGATCATGTGGATAAGGCACAGAATTTATCTTCCACATGGAGGGTGCGTGTGATCAGGTATGTCATGGATTGAATTGCATCCCCCCAAAATATCTGCCAACTTCACTAGGTCATGATTCCCAGTATTGTATGATTGTCTGCCATTTTATCATCTGATATGATTTCCCTATGTGTTGTGAATCCTGTCACTGTAATAAGATAGATTATCAGCAGTTATATTGGTGGTATCTCTTAAGATTAGATAGTGTCTTAAGCCAATTTCTTTTGCGATATAAATGAGAGAAGCTAGCAGAGAGACATGGGGACCTCATACTACCAAGAAAGCTGCACTGGGATCAGAGTGCATCCTTTGGACCTGGGGTTCCTGTGCCGATATGTTCCCAGACCAGCGGAAGACTGATGGCAGGGTACTTCCTTCAGAGCCAAAAGAGAAAGACTTCCCCTCGAGCTGGAGCCCTGATTTCAGACTCCAGGCCTACTGGACTGTGGGAAAATAAAATTCTCTTTGTTGAAGCCATCTACTTGTGGTATTTCTGTTATAGCACTAGATGAGTAAGACAAGGTCTTAGATGCTATTCATGGGTTTGCACTAAAAAAAAAAAAAAGGACACAGAAAACAGGAGAAAAGTAGAAGAAATTCTACTGAATTCTAGTGGATGACAGGTAAGCAAAGTTGATAGGATTCCCCCCTAAAAAAAAAAAAAAAAAAACAGTTTGACAAGACACAGTCAAAAAGAGGAGGGAAAGTAGAGTCTGAAAACTAAAAAAATAAAAAAGAGAAAATAATATAAAATATTGTATCTATAAAGCTACCTCTCTAAGGAGCGCAAAAATCACTTCACCTCACTGGGTCTCAGTTCCCTCAATTGTAAAAGGAGGGTGTGGGTGACATAATTGTTAAAACCACTTAGGGTACCTAATGCCCCTACACAAAAGTTTTTGTTTTTGTTTTTAGCAGGTCCTGCCTCAGGGTTATTTATACAAATTACACAGGAGGACACCAGCCCCATGCAGATGGCAGCCAAGGGGGTCACAGTACTCCTTCTGTCCTCAGATGGAGAACTCTATTCCACAGCCTTGTGGAGGCCTGGACAACTTTGGGAGCCTGACCTGAGTCAAGGCCTTGGCTGGAGCTTTGGCCTTACTTTGAGCCTTGGCTTTGGACTTTGGCTGGCAGAGCCTGAGACCCTTGGTGATGCAGGCATAAGCACGCTTCCCAAGCTTGGGATGGGTAACATAGGAGAGTCAACTGAGCTTGCAGTTGACGTCCCTTGAAATCTTGTCCTTGACCTCCTTGGGCTTTACAAGAGCCTCTGCATGTGCATCTGTGGCCTTGGCATTGTTGGCCTGCATCTTCTCCAGGCCCTTCTTGTTGTGCATTTTGGAAAAGCACATGTTCCTCAGGAACTTGGGTTCACTCCCTTAAGAGATTCATGTCATTCCGATCGGGGTTTCTTGATGCCGTTTTCAGGACTAGTTGTGCATGGCTGGTTCTTGGATCTGCACCATAGCCCTGCACCAAAACTTTTTTAAATTTCAGATTCTTTTAAATCCAGCTCAAGCCTCACTTCGGTGAATTCTTCTCTGATGTATATCCTGTTACACTCAGCTATCCTCTTTTCTTACATCCCCAAAGGTCATCTGCTTATATTACATGCTCATGAACAACACATTTGTTTTTCTTAATTTGAGGGGCTGAAGATGGTAGAAAGAGAGTGAAGTAGAATGGACATCAGAAGCCCTGGATTCTAGTTCTGGCTCTGCCACAGAGACACAGGATGTTTCTTTCTCAACAATAAAGAAGTGGGCCAGACTAGATCACCATTGAGGCTCTTTTCAGCTCCACTGGTCTCTGTAGGTCTTTGACCTTTGAATGAGTTCTTATTAGTTAGATCTCTTCTAGCAAGAAGTCCACCACAGAATAGAAAAAGGACCAAATCTCCTGCACTCCAATTTTCCAAATAGTTTACTAGAGGTCAGAAAGTACATTAAATAAAAGAAAATACTAATAAAATACTAAAATGTGAAGAACTTCCCAGATTGGTGGCTCACTCCTTTACGGAACAATCTCCATAGACAACCAGGAGAAAGAGAAAGTCTTCTCAGAGACACTTGAAATGAGATTTGAAAGAAGCCAGAAAGAAGAGTCAAAAACTCACCACACTCCCACAGTTCTCAGCTGACCCCACACATTTTCTCTAAAGTTGATATCAATCACCTCTGGCTAGTACTGCATTGGAAACCACTAGAGACATCCTCTGCATCTTGGTCCAACAGTCCTCCATTTTCTCCATGTCATTCTCACAGCCTGCTGGCCACGAGTCACCCTGCATTCCTGTCAGGTGTCCTGCCAGGCAAAGCTGGTTTATTTGAGGTCACGTTGGCAGCTGAGCCCAAGAGCCTACTGCCTGTGCTGTTAACCCTGCCAAGTTGAGCTGCTTCTACTTTTTTTTTCTTCTTCTTCTTCTTCTTCTTCAATCATTCCTAGAAATATCAATTCTGGAAAACTCTGTTTTCCCACATAAGGTTTTGGCAGCCAATCCTCAGCGGTTACCTCATTCTTTGCTCTGCTGCCATCTGAGAGAGTGTACCAGAAAAACAGAGCACCTGTAAGGAGAGCAAAGGCACAGACAGTGAAGGAAAAGACAAATTCCACTCCTCCTGCGAGTGCTATGTAGAAAAGGTCTTCACGGAGTTAAAGAACATCAGCGCTGCCAGAGACCTGAGAGTCCACCTAGCCCAAATCTATCATTTCACACACAAGGAAGCTGAGGTCAGGCAGAGAAAAGTGTCTTCCACAGGTAATAGCTAAAAATGTTTGCAAATATCCAAATGAATGAGAAATTCTGAAACAGAAGGGTAAGGACAATAAGTACAAAGTAAACCAAACCAACTCATGGTGACTCCATGGGTTAGCAAGCAGAACAGCTGCATAGGGTTTTTGTTCCTGTAACCTTTATGGAAACAGATCACCAGGTATTTTTTCCATGGCACTGCTCAGTGGGTTCAAACTGCCAACCTTTAGATTAGTCACCAGGAGCAAACCATTTGCACTATCCAGGAACCTGGAACACAAAGTAAGGCCAGAGAAAAAAACAGAGATAAGAGATCTCCATCACTAAGTAATAGTCCATGCCTCTCCTACTTCTCTTAGGTCAAAATGCGGCCACGGATCATCATTCCTTATTTTTTGGTGTAGGCAGTATCTTCCGAAAATCAGCTGTTCAGGACTCTTCTATGTTATTGACAATCATAAAATGAAAGCTCGAAACAGCCTTAGCAAGCAAATGGTCATGCCTTCGTATTTTAGAGATTCAAAACTAAAACTTGAAAAGAGTAAAGTACCTTTCCAGGATATCCAGTCACCATGGGATGGTCACAAAGAGAAAAAATAAGACACTCAGAACCCTGTTCTTCTCATAACTGAACTTTTTTTTTTTTTTTCCTACTGAAATAAATCCAATACATATGCAGGTACACAGGTGTAACTATGCATCCATACCTACTGGAGGTAGAAAGAGTAGCTAAATATACAACTTCAACAGCTGGGATTTTGCAAGTTGACTTTTCACAGGGTGTTTTTTGGTTTCTCAAAATGTGTTAGGCTCTCTCTCTCTCTTTTGTTTTGGGTTTTGTTTTTTTTTTTTTTTTTTTTGAGCATTTAAAACCTAACATAGAATTTAAACATAAAAGGGCAGACGCTTTCTGCAGAGTTATTTTATACAGGCCAAACCAAATCATAGACAGTGAATTCAAGCTCAACTTAGTGTAATGCCAAATCACCCCTCCTTAGCCAACAGTGTACAAATAAGGTAACCAGAAGCTAAAGGTGCCACCCTAAGGCCCCATTGAAGGTGCACTGATGGGTGTCTATCTCTGCACCTAATTAGAGAGAATTCCTTTGAAGTCAGTGGGAACTAAGAACTGAGGCCAACCCTACAGTGAACCGAGGAGCTGATAGGCAGTAAAGTGACACCACTCTCACTGCTAGTCATTGGGATTTGACGTGTGACAAGTTACTGAAAAGGTAATTTTGCTCTGGGAGTCCATGATATACACCCTACCCCATGGGGGAAATGAGCTCTTCCAGGAAACCAGATACCCACTGAGAAAATGACCCCTTCTGATGCCCTAAGGGGTATCCTGGAAGAGTTCAATTGGCCTCACACAGGGCTTCCACTTCCTACAGAGCATCACTCATTTTCTCCCCCTGGTATCTCTTCAGTTCATCATCAGCACAAACATTCACTGAGGAGGAATGTGCTAGGAATTGACCTGGACTCTATGCTGGAGACCTTCCTCAAGGGACTGACTGTCTGATAAGAGGGACAAGACGTGTATTCAAATGGCTAAATAATCATACACATTGCCATTGAGTCAATTCGGACTCATAGTGAACTGATAGGACAGGGTAGTACTGTCTCATAGGGTTTCCAAGGCTGTAAGTCTTTAAGTCTTTATAGAAGCAAACGGCCACATCTTTCTCCCACAGAGCCACTGGTGAGTTCAAATCACCAACGATTTGGTAAACAGCCCGGAGCTTAACCACTGTAGCCACCAGGGCTCCTTTAAATAATCGCATATCGAGCAAATCAAAAGACCCAGTATTAGTGGAAAAAAAAAAAAAATTAGTGAAGTAGTAAATAATTCTGGAGTTCAGAGAAGGGCGTTACCGTGGTAACTACAATGGGAAATTACCATGAACTGTGAGTTGCTTCCCTTAACAGAATTCAATCCTTTTCAACGTTGGATTCTTACGTTTCATTATTTAGGGCAAATGTACAGTCCACACTCATGATAATAAGAAAGGAAGAAGAAAGCAGAAGAATCTAGCATAGAGGGTAGGAGTCTGAATTCTAAAACATGGGTTGAGCATCTGCAGTGTGGTAAACGCTGGTTTAAAAAGACAAATGAAAAAATGAAGTAACTGAACTCTACCCTAACAGCTAAATTCCAGCTGATGAGCAAGTCCATATGGCCAGGAGGGATCCTTGGATGGACCCCAAGAATACCGTAGGCAAACTTGAGCAGAGTCAGGTGGAGGCTGATGAGCAGAACAGTAAGGAAGGACATGGTTACCCCCAAAGAAGTAGAACAGATTCTTTGTAACAGGATAGTACAGATGCAGGGGCTAGAGGGGCAGGAAAAGTAGATAATTTAAAGAAGAAGACTAAGAAGGCCATCAGTGGAGGCAGGAGTGAGATGTTATCTAAGGAACTCAGAAGGATTAACAAGTGTGAGAAAGATGGCAGTCAAATTGGACCAGGAAGGAAGAAGGAGATATACTCTTTCCCAGGCAGACATCACAGTGTCAGACGAAGGCTGCATAAAAGCTTTCTTTTATCTGCATTTGTTCTCCATATGGTGGAGACATCCCCTACTTCCCAAGGGGGGTAATGGGTACAGAAATCTGACACTATACCACCAATGAGACTTAAGCTTAAATTATCTAACAAGTTGTGCCTCAGAATCTCCCTCTGTGACCTAGAGATAGACATGATAAACAGAGTCAACACTGAGTGATCCTGCTCTGGAGGGGCAATAGTATAATAGTGTGTATAACCACAACAATTGACTCTCAAGAAGATATTTCCAAAAGGGAATGCAAACAATGCTCAAATCCTATATTAAAAGAGTATTTCCAAAAAAAAAAAGGAAATGTCTGCTTCCATAGTCAGATCTTAAAGAAATATATAGCAATAACAGGGCAATGAATTGTAAAGATGAAATATCAGGTCTAGGAATTGTGATAGCTGGGTCCCCATGGGCCTCAATTAGCTCAAAGATTAGTCCTTGCTCAGCATGCACAGAGGATTCATTTTTATTTAACAATAACTAACTGTATATCTGGATTATGCAATTTATCAAAATGACTATATTGCAAGCAGAGGGATGAAAAGCAACAAAAATAGCAAAGGAGTATCTCAGTGTGAAAAGTTTTCATGCTTCCTCTCACCCTTAAGTAAAAATATATTTCTTGGAAAAATACATTTTCCAATTGTCCAATAACACACAATTGTCCACGGCCACCTACCCGTTGCATTGCTAGACCCTGGAGGCAACATGAGAAGAGAGAAAGAATGCATGATCTGGAGCCAGTAAGCCCTGCATTCAAATTCTGGCTTTATTCCTTGTGAGCATTAATAGCTCATATTTTTTAATTCTTACGAGTCCTTGGAAACCCTGGTGGTGTAGTGGTTAAGTGCTATGGCTGTTAACCAAGAGGTCGGCAGTTCAAATCCGCCAGGCACTCCTTGGAAACTCTACAGGCAGTTCTACTCTGTCCTATAGGGTCGCTATGAGTTGGAATCAATTAGACGGCAGTAGGAGTGGATATGAGTCCTTGGGTTAATTGTTTTACCTGTATTATGTCACAACAATTCTATGAGATAAAGTATTATCAATGTACTCTATGAGATAAAGTATTATTAATGTACTCATTAGAGATGAGAAAACTGAGACATACAGAAGTTAGTAACCTGGCCAAAGCAACGGTTAACAAGTGAGTGGTGGGTTTGATCCCATATCTGTCTATATCATGGCTCATTCTCTTACTTGTTACTAAATATGGTGATATTACCTCTTCCCTCTTGGATTTACATTCTGGGAAACTTAGCTTCTCTGGGTCTCAGTTTCTTCATCAATAGTATGGAAAACACATTATCAATTTTGTATAGTTGATAAGAGAATTAAATGAGATAATGTATGAAAAGTATTTCATGTAATTCCTCACCCATAGTAAGTAATCATTAAACAGTACTACTACTGTATTTGACAGATAATTATTTTTATAATCTCTAAAATTAAATGATTACTTCTTAAATCATATAGCTACATTTCCACCAATAAGAATAAAGTAATTAATACTGGCTTTTCATCAATAAGAAAAAAAAAAAATTTTTTTTTCATCAATAGAAGAATCATAATTCTCACTTAACTTCTTTTACCTATTTATTTTAAGGACAAAGTCAAATGCTTAAGAGATGACTAATTAAGGTTGGGCTTTAGTCAGAGACTACTAAAAAAAACAGCCAAGGTCAAATGGATGCTAAATGTACCTTGATCTCAACCTTGTAATCTAAATAACCAGAAATAGTAGCTAATATTGACCCTGAAACATCACATTACTCACCAGAAATATGAGCTCACTCACATATGTGAATTGGCTGGTTATTGGACCCAATTTCCTGTGAGAGACATTGTTGTTGCCTACTCAACAGCAGTGCCCAGTCCCCACACTCTACCCTCTTTTCTTTCCTTCTTTCATGCTAATAGAACCCAGATTTTATTCAAAGAACCCATTGCCGGCAGTGGGCTCCAAAGAGTTGAGAATCCTCCCAGTCCCACACAGTAAATCATGATTGCTCTGAACTAAATGATGGTATTCTTATTCCTCTGGCCAGTTAATGGCTCAGCAATGGGCTTGTGACACGATTCTGCCCAATGGACATAAGAAGAAATCTAATAGGGGACTTTGGGGAAAAGGTTTTCACTCTCAAAAATAGACATTCAAAGAGAAACTTCCGTTTTTGTGGGGTTTTATTATAATTTTTTTTTTGTCTCTGCAATCTGCATGGGACACTTAGAACTACAGCAGCTACCCTGCGATCATAAGGGAGACTGATGTAAGGGTACTGAAGATGTCAGAACCAGAAGTTGGAGAGAACACAAATCCTTGATAAGTCACTAAAGATAATAGTGAACTTGCATGGGCCTTCCTTCTAGACTTCTTGTTATGTGAACTATACGTACTTTACTCCTTAGTTAAGCCATTTTGACTTGGATCTTCTGTTATTTGCACTTGAATGCATCTTAACTGGCATCCAAACCCAGGAGACTAGGTTTTAGTTAAGCCAAGGAAATCCAAGATAACAGCGATGGTCTAACAATCTTGATGCTATGATTCTTACCAAAGGCATATGACTAAAGGGAGGAGAAGTAGTATAAAGAAAGGTGAGGAACTAAGGAATTAGGAGAAGTCCTCAGATCCTGACCACCTTCCAGATGCTGACTGTTCCTTCCCATACTCATTCTATTGTTCTTGACTAGCTAGTAGCCCACATCAATATGCTCATTCTTAAGTCTACCTATATTGTTTTTAGGTGCCGACAAGTCTATTCCGATTCATAGCAAGCCCATGTGACGGTGTAGAACTGCCCCATAGAGTTTTCTTGATGGAAGCAGATTGCCAGATCTTTCTCCTGCAGAGCTGCTGGGTGGGTTTGAACCACCATCCTTTCAATTAACTGCTGAGTGCTTAAACATTTGTGCCGCTAGGGTGCCTACAGGTTGTAATAGGCCCTCAGATTCAGTTGTAATTCTGGTAAAATTGTCCCAGAAGGGACACAGCCCTGAGAAGCAATGTCTATGCTGAATGTGCCTTTCCCTCCCTATACACATCCATAAAGTGTCACCACAATTGACTTTCTTTGAGCTTTCAAAGTACCAGCAATCCCTGGACAGTAGCTCAGTCAGATTGGAGCTAGGTTGCATTTGCTGCCCATGAGCCATTAGGCGTGTCTCTTTGGCCATGTTTAACATCAGCAAGAGTAGCAGTTGCCTGAATGGGCACAGCCATGAGGAGTAAAGTATGGGAGCTTCGTATAGCTTCTAAATGAAAATCAGGGAAAAGCAGAGACTGACAGTAACAGCCTTCATTTATTAGGGGAGGCAGGGTGGCGGTCATGAGCAGCTGTTGTCTTCCCCTACTGACAGGCAGCAGGATTATATCTGGGAACAAAATTCCCCACAGTACACTTTGTGGGAGTAAAAACATGCTACGGAAGGATATTATAAAAATCTTCCCTGAAGGCTTTTTGTAATTTTTCTAAATTGTTAATTTCTAAATGAAGATAGATATACACAGAAAACAATAAACCAGTTACCGTCGAGCCAACTCCACATACACGTATATACATATATACACATCCATCTACATAGAAATGGATAGATGATAGAGAGATTGAGAGAGAGAGAGAGAAAAAATAGATGGATTCTACATATAATTATACATATACGTATAAAATGGAGCAATACTTAAAAATAGTCCTGCTGTAGGGAGAGATGGAGCCTTGGTGGCACAGTGGTTAAGACCTCGGCTGCTAACCAAAAAGGTAGGCAGTTCGAATCCACCAGCTGCTCCTTGGAAACCCTATGGGGCGGTTCTATTCTGTCCTATAGGGTCATTATGAGTCAGAATAGACTCAAAGGTAATGGATTTGGTTTTTTTGTTTCTTTGTTTGTTTTGTGTTTAGAGAGAGAGAGACAACATAGTATCTCAAGTTATCTTCTACTTCTGTTAATCTGTGACATGCTATAGCCTAAGGACATATTCCACCCCTAACTCATCAATGACTATTGTCATCATGAATTATTATTGCACTGGCTAGTCAATTCCTTTCTTCACAGGCTTGACTAAAGAACTCTCCCTGCAATTTCAGCTGTACTTCTTCCTTACCACGGCTTCTCATACCCTCTTTGTTTCCATGAGTCTCCGATTTCATCCTTTCCCTCTCTCTTCTTAATCCATCATTCTTTGTGAGACACTGTTGGCTGAGCACTGCACAATAGGCCTTGTCTCACCCTATTTACCATGCCCATTAAACCTATTAGTCTCAGTACACTATAAGCTTTTAGAAGTGCTCCTTTCACAGGGCCCCTTCTTACCTGTTCTAATGACATTGTTCCCTCTCCCACTGCCCTTTGAACACTCATGTCATTAAGCTCCAATTTCACTTTGCTTTTGATAATGACAAGATGGCTGCCCTCGCTAATCTTACTCTGGAGCCTAACAGAGAGTACTTTTACAGCAGTGGCCACAAGAGATATCTATTGATTGCTCCCTTTGCCTTTCCTTCCCTCAAGGTCCCATGGCTGCTGTTAGTGTGACTCTTTTCCCACCACGAGCAGCCTGTTCCCCACAGCTAGACCCATGTCGTTTGTCCACAGACTAAGCTCACACAGATTCTTTTAATTGGGAATTCCCATTTACACAGGAAGGTGGATATTATAAATGACTCCAAATATTTTCCCTTTTCCCTTTTCCTCCTACTGAGCATTCTGCTCAGATATTTAACTTCCGTTTATTCGTTCCTTTAAATATTTAATGTTGTTGTTGTTAGGTGCTGTCCAGTCAGTTCCAATTCATACGTACAACAAAATGAAACACTGCCCAGTCCTGAGCCATCTTTACAATAGTTGCTATATTTTAGCCCATTGTGGCAGCCACTGTGCCAATCCATCTCCTGAGGCTCTTCCTCTTTCTTTGATGACCCCCGACTTTACCAAGCATGATATCCTTCTCCAGGAACTGGTTCCTCCTGATAACAAGTCCAAAGTACGTGAGACAAAGTCTCACCATCCTTGCTTTTGAAGAGCATTCTGGCTGTACTTCTTTCAAGACAGATTTATTCTTTCTTCTGGCCGTCCACAGTATATTCAATTTTCTTTGACAACTCCATAATTCAAAGTTATCAATTCTTCTTCAATCTTCCTTGATTATCCAGCTTTCATATGCATATGAGGCGATAGAAAATACCTTACCTTGGGTCAGGTTCACCTTAGTCCTCAAAGTGACATCTTTGCATTTTAACACTTTAAAGAGGTCCTTTGCAGCAGATTTGCCCAGTACAATACATCATTTGATTTCTTGACTGCTGCTTCCATGGGCATTGATTGTGGATCCAAGTAAAATGAAATCCTTGACAACTTCAATATTTTCTCCATTTGTCATGATGTTGCTAATTGGTCCAGTTGTAAGGATTTTTGTTTTCTTTATGTTGAGGTGCAATCCATACTGAAGGCTATAGTCTTTGATCTTCATCAGTAACTGCTTCAAATCCTCTTCACTTTCAGCAAGCAAGGTTGTATCATCTGCATAACACAGGGTGTTACAGTGCCAGAAGATGAGCCCCTCCGGTTGGAAAGCACTCAAAATATGACAGGGAAAGAGCTGCTTCCTCAAAGTAGTCAGCCTTCATGATGGTTGGAGTCAAGATTTCAAGACCTTCATTTGCTAAGGTAGCATGACTCAAAACGAGAAGAAACAGCTGCAAACATCCATTAATAATCAAAATATAAACTCTACGAAGTATGAATCTAGGATAATTGGAAGTTGTCAAAAATGAAATGAGCCACATAAAGATTGATATCCTAGACATTAGAGAGCAGAAATAGACTGGAGTTGACCGTTTTGAATGGGACAATCATATCATCTACTATGCTGGGAATGATAATTTAAGAGGAATATTGTCGCATTCATCTTCAAAAAGAACTTTTCAAGATCTATTCTGAAGTACGATGCTGTCGGTGATAGGATAATATCCATAGGCAAATATTTACTGAGTGTATTTTAATGTCCAGGCACTGAGCTCGGTGTTGCGGAGGCAAGATAAGTGAGATCCAGTCCCTTCCTCAAGGAGATTCCCAGCTGGGTGAGAGGAGGGGGATGTCAGACTGCCAACCAACAATTACAACACAATGCGCTAATTGCTTTATCGAAGCCAGAGGGAACCCAACCACAGTTTTGTTGCTGTCATTAAAATAAGGGAGTCAATGAAGAGCAGTGTCAAAACAGACTGCACCAAAATTAACGATGGGCCTAGGTTCAAAACCTGGCTCAGTCCCAAAGTTGAATAACCTGTGGCAAGTCACTTGCCTCTCCTACAGAGCCTCTAACAGGGTCCTCAGCTCAGAAGGGGAATCACAACAGTACCCTATCTCCCAGGGGCTGCTGTGAGGATGAAATGGAACAACACTGCATAAAGGTCATTAGCTCAGTGCCTGAAGCTCCATACATGTAAACTGACCTCATGCATATTAGTCCCGTATCCCAAAAACCCTCTGATTTTTGAGGTCCAATATCCCTCCATTACACTGTTTCCCTCAGTAGCATACACACAACCGAGATTTTTCTAGAAGGGTGTTTGTGTGAATAAATATATGAGCCAGATCAGCTTCAACTCCACCTGTGTTGAGGCAGCTCAGTTAATTCAGCACCTTACCTCCAGAAAACATGGTTCCCATCAAATTTGGGCGCAGGGAAATTTGTTCAGTCTCTTCTGGGAATTTATTCATGTCCTGAAGTGAAGGTGAATTTATTACAGTTGACAGTCTCTACTTAGGGGGAGCTAGGGACTTGAACAGCAAGAGTATTACAGGTCAGGACAGAGCCATATTAGCAGACTTTCTATGGAGGCCTCACATCGACTGCCTGAGTAGCAGTGGCCTTGAAATATCTCCTGCTTCATTTCATTGTGAGAGAAGACCCCCTTCCCCCCAACTTCACTGCAAGGGAAGGAGTTCTCACAAAAATCCTTTCCATGTATTACCATCTTAATGACTGTGAAGCATCAATTGAAGGGCTATGAAAAGTGATTATTGAGACATGTAGGGACCACCCCAGCATTTTTAATAGCAGAGCATACAAGAAAAATATAACTTCTTTTGTTTTGCCTGTTTTCAAGATAATCTTATCAGGATTGTCAAGAAAGAATAAAACTACAGTTAAGAGAATATTCAATGCCCCTTCAGGCACTTTTCAGAATTTAGAGTGTTGGCATATATTTAAAAACCAAATACAGAAGAAACGCATAACTTAGAGAGCTCAGGTGCTAAATTAGCAGAGGCTGAGGGAGAGAATAAGTCAGGAAAATACTTCCCCAGAATGCAACCTAGCCTTTGGCCCCAACTTCTCAAACTCATGTCAATACGCTGCAGTCTTGTGTTGATGTTAAAATCATCTGACAACTTGTAACTCAACTATAAGCAGTTAGACATAAGCTACAAGTGTCTATTTTTACACACCAGCAGCAGTTCCCTCAGGAACCCCAGCCTCCCTTTCAGCTCGCTCTTCTGTCATCCACAAGAAGCATTCCCTCCTATGGCTGTTCCATTCTCTTGGATGTCTTTAGAAAGTTGCTTTCCAGTTCCTAATTACCTCAAGCAGCTGCCTAACGCAGCTTCCAGATTCAAACCACTATAGAGTATCTATTTTAACACTCAGCATTACCACTGACTGGTGTAGAGAGAGGGATTGCTTCACTGACTGTCAGAGAAACAACAGTTGTTGTATTCATTGGCCTCCCAGGAAACTAGGATGCCCTGCCATTATGCACTGCTGGGCTTTTCCCTTGAGGGCACTGGCTGATGAGCCATCAGGTACACCAAAGAAGAATGGCTTTCTTCTGCCCTCTGCTCTCCTTGGCAGGGGTTACATCATTTGCTCAAGTATCAAAATCAACAAGTCTATACACACACTGCCTACAGAAAACATTTTATAAGCCAAAAGCAGTTATGACAAACATCATTAAGAGAATGTTCTCTAGGTAACACAACACAGTCCCCAGCTCTAGGCCATAGATTACTTATTTCAGGAACTCTTCCAGTTACAAAGAGCACTTGATAAAGACTTGTGGCCTAATTGATTCCTCAACTGGTCTGGAATCCATCTATTGAATACTCTGAAATATTCACTTTGATATAAGTGGGTGGGGTTTTGGGAGCCATGGCATTTGCCACCACAGAATTTAGCAGGCCCAAAATTACAGAAAGGTAGGTGCTATCACTGAAGTTCCTTTGTTTCCTCACAAAGAATAGAACAGCTGCCAAAAGAAAAAGAAATTATTAAGAGAGGGAACGGAAGTTGTTCTTATGGGATTTGGCTTTCATCATGGTATTGATGGTGGCACTTTATAGCCAGGTGCCATTTCATTGGAGGCTTGTTTTCAAAGAGTGGTCAGTAATTAACTACTACTGTTTCTAACTCATTGTTCAACCACCTTTTCCTATCTTTAGATTAATGGTTTCAGAAAAGAGGCTAGTTTGAGTAGAGCAGGGTTCTTTAATGGAGATAAACATGAAAAATGAGTTTTCTCAATATGTAAAAATAATCAAAAGGTTGGCAATTCAAAAGCACCAGCTGCTTCTTGGAAACCCTATAGGGCAGTTCTACTCTGTCATATAGGGTCGCTATGAGTCAGAATCGACTCCACGGCAACAGGTTTGTTTTTTGTTTTGTTTTGTTTTGTTTTTGTTCGCTCCCATAAAATATCTATTAGAACCAAGCTTCCAGCATTCCTGGAAGTATTTCCTATACAGTTCTACCACAGGAAAAATATGCTTTGCCTGATAATGTGGAGACAACTTCCACTTTATGAACTTCTAGATGAAGAGGGGCAAAGTGGCCAGCCCTTCCTGGAAAACATGCACATTGATCTGACATATGAAATAGGTTGCTTTACTTTGGGAAGATCATCCAACACTATTGCCTCCTAAACACTTATTTTTTGTGTGAATTTCCTAGATGACCTGAACATCAAAGTTCCTAGGAGCCTGTTGTATCAGTGAGGTGGAAAGAACACTGAACTTGTTCCTGCAAAATCTGAGTTCAGGTCCTGGTGCCTGTATCCAGGGTGGGCAAGACAATAAATATCCCTTAAACTCAGCATCCTTATCTATAAAGTTAAAGACTGGAACTAATATCTTTTACCTCCCCTTCAGATCTTCCCCTCTATGAGTCCTCACTAAGGCACCACATTAACACTGACAGAAGACTCCAGGCAACACAAGATGGTGCAGCTAAGGAGAAAAGATGATATAGAGAGGAAGGTAAAGCTCCATGGGGATCCGATCAGTTATTGAGCACTTTCCAAGATTTACCTCTTGTCATTTTTCCCCTCATTAATCTCTCTCTTAGTTATCTAGTGCTGCTATAACAGAAATGCCACAAGTAGGTAAGCTTAAACAAACAGAAATTCAATTTTTTTATAATTTAGCAGACTAGAAGTCCAAATACAGGATGCTGGCTCTAGAGGAAGGCTTTCTATCAGCTCTGGGGAAAAGTCCTTGTCTCTTTATAGTTTCTGTTCCTTGGCTTCTTAATGATGATCTTCATATTGTATGGCATCTATCTTCCCCATCTCTGTTTGCTTTTCTCTGCCCAATCTTCTCTTTTCATGTCTCAAAGGTGATTGGCTTAAAGCACACCCTACACTGATATGACCTCTTAACATAACAAAGAAAATCAATTTCCTAATGGGACTATAACCACAAGTATAGGAGTTAGACTTTATGACACATATTTTGGGGGGATATAGTTCAATCCATAACATTCCTCCCTTTGCCCCCCCCAAATTCATGTCCTTGCCACATGCAAAACACATTTACCCCATCACATCATCCTAAAAGTCTTAAATCAACTACAAGTCCAAAATTTCATCTTCTGAATCATCTAAATCAAACATGGGTGAGACTTTAGGCATATTCCATCCTGAAGCAAAATTCCTCTTCATCTGTGAACCTGTGAAATCTAGAATACAATTTATCTGCTTCCAAAGTATAGTGGTGGAGCAGACCATTCTATTACTATTCTATTACAAATAGGAGAAATTGGAGGGAAAGAAGAAATAACAGGCATCAAGTAAGTCCAAAACCCAGCAGGACAAATTACACTCAAGGTTTGAAAATAATCTTCTGTTCTCCCAGACAATCTGGGCAATGGCCCTGTCCTCCGGAATCTGAGTGTCGGCCAAACCCTCTGGATTCTAGGTGGAGGCCCTCCAACCCTGGGCTTCAGCCCAGCTTTCTAGGTCCACTGGGATGGCCACTTTGCCCCTCGGCTTTGGGCAGCCCCATCCTCCTAGTCCATCTGAATGATGATCCCACCCCCTCAATCCTGACATGCCCCATCGTCTTGCCCCTTGGGCATGGCAACCCCAGCCCACTCAGTTTGGCAGACTCCCCATCCTTTTGGTGCACCAAAAAGGCAGCACTACTGTCCAGAACAGAGTTGGTAGAGATCTGACTCTGAAATTTAGGGGGGCTCCACCCTTTGAAACCTAGGAGGCCATGGTTTCACCCTTTGAAGCCGTGGCATCCGTGCTTCCTGTGCTCCTTCCAACAGTTCTGCTGATCTACAAGCTGCTCCAGTGAGGGCCCTTTTCTTTTCTTGGAGGACAACAGATGTATTTCCTTTGGCCTGTTTCCTGTCTGCAGAATTCTAAGAAGCAGATAGCTTTCTTTCCTTTCATTCTGTCTCTGTCCTCTTCAGTCTAAGCTGATGGGTTTTCTGCTGTGGTAGTTGTTTAGATCTATCATTCAAAAAGTTAATCTCATTAACTAAAGATTGAGTCACCAAGTTCTTGTCAAGAGTTTTAGAGCACATGTCCTTAGTTTATACAACAGAATTTTCCAAATTTTTTAAGTTCTGGTTTCATTTTGCACAGCTCATTTTTAAGTCTATCTTGTCCTGCCACACTCTACTGTAAGCGACAAAAAGAAACCACACAACCCCTTTAAGACCTTGCTTAGAAACCTCCTCAGCCAAATACTCAAGTTCATCACTTACAAGTTCTACCTTCCAACAAACATTTGAACATAATTTAGACGTGTTCTTTGCCACTGCATAAAAAGCATTACCCTTCCTCCATTGTCCAATAACATGTTCATCATTTCCATGAAAAGCCTTACCAGGAGGCCATTTAATGCCACATTTCTAGAAACACTCTGTTCTTGGCTCCATATGTATTCTCTAAGACAGTAGACACTTTCTCTGTATCTCTCCTTACTTCCTTTTTAGCCCCCATCAGAGTTGCCTTTGACATCCATAATTCTAAAAGCAGTCTCTTCAAGGCAATCTAGGCTTTTACTATTCACCAAAAAATCCATCGCCATTGAGCTGATTCTCATATTGACCCTACAGTTTAGGGTAGAACTGCCCCATAGGGTTTCCAAGGCTGTAATCTTCATGGAAGCAGATTGCCACATCTTTTTCACATGGAGCCTCTGGTGAGTTTGAACCACCGGCCTTTCAATTAGCAGCCTAGTGCTTTAACCCCTACACCACCAGGGCTCCTAGGCTTGGCTTTTACTATTGGGCACCTTAAAACTCTTCCAACCTCTATCCATTAATCAATTGCAAAACCACTTCCACATTTTAGGAATTCGTTGGAGCATTACCCCACTCTCAAGTAGCAAGTTCGGTCTTAGTTATCTAGTGCTGCTTTAATGGAAATACTGACATTGGGTGGATGGCTTTAAGAAACAGAAATTTATTTTTTCACAGTTTAGGAGGCTAGAAGTCCAAATTCAGGGCACCGGTACTAGGGCAAGGCTTCCTCTCTCTGGGGGAAGATTCTTTTCTCTTTTCAGTTTCTGCTTTTTGGTTTCTTGACGATCTTCATGTTGCAAGGCACCTATCCACCTTCCCCCCCGCCCACCTCCCACCCCTGCTTGCTTCTCTCTTCCTAATCTGCTCTTTTTATATCACAAACGTGATTGGCTTAAAACACACCCTACACTGATATAGTCTCTTAACATAACAAAGAAAACCCATTCTCAAATAGGATTATAACCATAGATATGGGAAGAACAAACAAATCTGTCTTGGAAGAAGTACAGCCAGAATGCTCCTTAGAAGCGAGGATAGTGAGACTTTGTCTCACAGACTTGAACATGTTAGCAGGAGGGACCAGACACTGAAGAAGGACATCATCCTTGGTAAAGTAGAGGGTCAGTGAAAAAGAGGAAGACCCTCAACAGGAAGGATTGACACAGTGGCTGCAACAATGAGCTCAAACATAGCAACAATCGTGAGGATGGCACAAGGTTGGAAAGTGTTTTGTTCTGTTATATATGGGGTCATTATGAGTTGGAACTGACTCAACAGCACCTAACAACAACAGCATAAGGGTTAAGATTTACAACACGTATTTTTGAAGGACACAATTCAATCCACAACGATCTGTTATATGACTTTCAGGTGGGAATGTAATGACTCACACAGAAATGGGATTCTAAACAGTGGATATATGGTAGGTGCTTCCTTACTCGAACTAAAGATCCCAATTGCATTTTCAAGAAGCCCTCAATCATAACAAAACTGGCTTTCTTCAGTGGCATCACTAGGGTTGGTGTACCCAGTGCAGTAACTCATGGTATCACCGCCCGCCCCCCCCCATGGACCTCCTACCGTACCAGACCACATAGAATACTCAATGTTTTTCATACTAATTTTATTCATAAATCATAATTCTTGTATATCACTCCTCTTCCTTTAACTACTACTTCTTCTCAAAAAAGTTATTGATACAGGTTCACAAATACTAATTAACACAAAATTGTAGCTAAAACACCAGAAAATTTGACAAAATCAGCAACTGTAAAAACACTGACAGCAACAAAAACAACAGCACTTGCTTCCAGAGCATGCTTGCAGAAGGAGTAGACGAAACCATGTGATTTGAAGCATGGTTGTAATTCAGTAATAATAGCAGCCCTGATGGAGAACATTAGCCAGTTCAAAAGTAAATTAGCATAGTATTTTTTTTTTTTTTAGCCTACAAAAAATGTTTTTTCTTGTCATAACTAACTACGGGAATATTTTTATAGACAGTCATTTTGGTGTCACCTCTCTGACAAGTGTTACCAGCTGTGACCCACATCCCCCTAATGAGAGAGTACCTGTTCTCCTTTCTGTGGAAGGGTGGAATTCCTCACAAACACTTCCAAAATGCACGCTCTGGGTGTTCTTCCTGGAGTAGTGATGGATTTATAAAACAGTGTTAAGGGACTCTGGAGGCTGAAGACACCTACTTAATTAGTACACCAGATATCAGGCCACTCCTGGTCACCTCCCCACCACATTGCTCACTTCCTCTAAGTTGTTTTCCAGACCCTTCAGAGAGCCCTGGAAGAGTCCAAATCTAACCAGCTCAGGGTAGCCTGACATGTGTAGAGCAGACTACAATGACCAACAAACGACCCTGGGCTGCCGCGCACGCTCAATAGCTCAATAGACCTTATGTCAAGGAATCAAAATTACCAGAAATGCATCATAGACAACAGTCAAGCCCATTTCAAAACATTTGGTCCTTTGGCCACTTCCATGCGCATTCTTAGCCCCACCTCGTAATAAATTATCAGTAGAAACTATGAATAGGTAAAACCTCTGATCCTGCCGACTGTTTCCCTCCACCCCTAAATGAATACTTACAAGTATAAATTATACATTGTTCGTGCAGATTGGGGAACTCAATCTGAGGTCGAAACCTCTGAGTTCCTGCTTGCTAGCCTGCGAAATAAACTCTTCCTCTCAAAACCAGCATCTGACAGTTTGGCTTCTTACACGCTGGGCACGGACCCATTGGTCCAGTTTCAACAGTTTTCTTCTGCAGTGACCAGCGAAGTATAGCTGAGAAATACCTATCCAAGACTGGGGCAGACTGCTATGAATGGACAAAACTAATGGCCCTGAAGCTACAAAATCTTCACCTGAGGTCCCATTGGCACTGAACTTTCCCCACGGCAGAGGCACATGCAAATTCATGAGAGACAGAAAGAAGGAGAGAGGTCGTTTGCTCTTAAAGACAAAATTTATCCAGAGTGCTTCCTTATATGTTTGTTCGTTAAATTCAGTGTTTACTTTTAGGCTTTTTCATTTTTCTATTCTATATAATACCCTGCTCTGTATCTCACTGAGGCAATAGTAAATAGTGGCTTGGCTTTTTTGATGTTGTCTGTGGTAGGTACTAAGGTTGTTCACCAATACTTCCAATTTTCTCAGGCCTAAGATGAGATTGCACTTCCCTATCCCCTTTAACCCCCACACACTGTCAGTTTGTCGTACTGTGGGGCTTACATGTTGCTTTGATTCTGGAAGCTATGCTACCGATATTCAAATACCAGCAGGGTCACCATGGCAGACAGGTTTCAGCTGAGCTTCCAGACTAAGACTAGGAAGAAGGACCCAGTGATCTACTTCTGAAAAGAATTAGCCAGTAAAAACCTTATGAATAACAGCAGATCACTGATATAGTGCCAGAAGACGAGCCCCTCAAATTAGAAGGCACTAAAAATACAACTGGGGAAGAGCTGCCTCATCAAAGTAGAGTCAACCTTAATGATGTGGATGGAGTCAAGCTTCTGGCACCTTCATTTGCTGTTGTGGCATGACTCAAAATGAGAAGAAACAGCTGCAAACATCCATTAATAATCAGAACGTGGAATGTACAAAGTGCGAATCTAGGAAAATTGGAAATCATCAAAAATGAAATGGAACGCATAAGCATAGATATCGTAGGCATTAATGAGCTGAAATGAACCGGTATTGGTCATTCTGAATCAGATAATCATATGCTCTACTACGCTGGGAATGACTACTTGAAGAGGAATGGTGTTGCATTCATTATAAAAAAGAATATTTCAAGATCTATCCTGAAATACAATGCTGTCAGTGATAGGATAATATCCATATGCCTATAATGAAGACCAGTTAATACAATTATTATTCCAATTTATGCACCAACCAAAGGTAAAGACATTGAAGATTTTTACCAACTTTTGCAGTCTGAAATTGGTCAAACATGAAATCAGGGTGCACTGATGATTACTGGTGATTGGAATGTGAAAGTTGGAAAGAAAGATCGGTAGTTGGAAAATATGGCCTAGGTGATAGAAATGATACAGAGATCACATGACAGAATTTTGCAAGAGCAATGACTTCTTCCTTGCAAGTGATTTTTTTCAACAACTTAAACAGCGACTCTACACAGGGACCTAGCCAGATGGAATATACAAGAATCAAATCAACTGTATCTGTGGAAAGAGACGATGGAAAAGCTCAAAATCATCAGTCAGAGCCAGGCCAGGGGCCAACTGTGGCGCAGACCATCAATTGCTCACATGCAAGTTCAAGTTGAAACTGAAGAAAAGTAGAACAAGTCCATGATAGCCAAAGTACAACTTTGAGTATATCCTACCTGAATTTAGAGACCATCTCAAGAATACATTTGATGTGTTGAACACTAATGACTGAAGACCAGACGTGTTGTAGGAATGACATCAAGGACATTCGTAAAAAGCCAGGAAAGAAAGACCAAAATGTATGTTTTAAGAGACTCAGAAACTTGCTCTTTGACATCGGATAGGTAAAGTGAAAAGACGAAATGATAAAAGAGCTGAACAGAAAATTTCAAAGGGTAGCTCAAGAAGACAAAATAAAGTATTATAATGACATGTGCAAAAATCTGGAGATGAAAAACCAAAAGCGAAGAACATACTCAGCATTTCTCAAGCTGAAAGAACTGAAGTAAAAATTCAAGTTCGAGTTGCGATATTGAAGGATTCTACAGGGAAAGTATTAAACGACCAGTAGGCATCAAAAGCAGATGGGAGGAATACATAGAATCGCTATGCCAAAAAGAACTGGTCAACACTCAATCATTTTAGGAGGTAGCACATGACCAGGAACCAATAACACTGAAGGAAGAAGTCAGGCTGCTCTGAAGGCATTAACAAAAAAATAAGGCTCTAGGAATTGATGGAATACAAATTGAGATGTTTCAACAAATGGATGCATCACTGGAAGTGCTCACTCGTCTATGCCAAGAAATTTGGAAGACAACTACCCAGCCAACTGACTGGAAGAGATCCATATTTATGTCTACTTCCCAAAAAAGGCAATCCAATTGAATGAGGAAATTATCGAACGATATCATCAATATCATACGCAAGTAAAATTTTGCTAAAGATCATTCAAAAGAGGCTGCAGCAGTACATCTACAGGGAACTGCCAGAAATTCAAGCTGGATTTAGAAGAGGACGTGGAACCGGGGATATCATTCTATGTCAGATGAATCCTGGCTGAAAGCAGAGAATACCAGAAAGATGTTTACCTGTGTTTTATTGACTATGCTAAGACGTTCGACTGTATGGATCATAACAAATTATGGATAACATTGCAAAGAATGAGAATTCCAGGACATTGAATTGTGCTCAGGAGGAACCTGTACATAGATCAAGAGGGAATTGTTCCAAAAGAACAAGGGGATACTGCACTGCTTAAAGTCAGGCAAGGCGTGCATTAGGGTTGTACCTTCTCACCATACTTATTCGGTATGTATGCTGAGCAAATAATCCAAGAAGCTGGACTATATGAAGAAGAATGGGGCATCAGGATTGGAGGAAGACTCATTAACAACCTGTGTGATGCAGATGACACAACCTTGCTTGCTGAAAGCGAAGAGGACTTGAAGTACTTAGTGATAAAGATCCAAGACCACAGCCTCCAGTATGGATTACACCTTAACATAAAAAAAAAATTCTCACAACTGGACCAATAAGCAATATTATGATAAAAAAATAAACAGGGAAAAGACCGAAGTTGTCAAGGATTTCATTTCACCTGGATCCACAATCAACACCCATGGAAGCAGCAGTCAAAAAATCAAAAGACACATTGCATTGGGCAAATCTGCTGCAAAAGACCTCTTTAAAGTGTTGAAAAGCAAAGCTGTCACCTTGAAGACTAAGGTGCGCCTGACCCAAGCCATGGTGTTTTCAATTGCCTCCTATGTATGTGAAAGCTGGTTGATGAATAAAGAAGATAAAGAAGAATTGATGCCTTTGAATTGTGGTGTTAGAGAAGAATATTCAATATACCATGGACTGCCAAAAGAATGAACAAATCTGTGGTGGAAGAAGTACAACCAGAATGCCCCTCAGAAGCAAGGATGGCGAGCCTATGTCTCATGTACTTTGGACATGTTGTCAGGAGAGATCAGTCCCTGGGAAGAACATCATGCGTAGTAAAGTAGAGGGTCAGCAAAAAAGAGGAAGACCCTTAATGAGATGGATAGACACAGTGGCTGCAACAACAGGCTTAAGCATAACAACGACTGTAAGGATTGTGCAGGACCGGGCAGTGTTTTGCTCTGTTGTACATACAGAGTCAGAACCAACTCAATGGCAACACCAACAGTACCCTTGTTGAAGACTAATTGACCGTAGATGTGTGCATTTAACTCTGGACTCCCAATTCTGTTCCATCAGTCTATATGTCTATCATTATATAAGTATCAGGCTGTTTTGATTACTGTAGCTTTATAATATGTTTTGAGATCAGGAAATGAGAGTACTCCTACCCCCCCCCCTTTTTTTTTGGAGATCGCTTTGGCTATTTGGGGCCCATTGGAGTTCCATATAAATTAGAGAATTGGCTTTCCCATCTCTGCAAAGAAGGCTGTTGGAATTTCAAGGGGAGTTGCATTGACTTCATAGATTGTTTTAGGTAGTATTGACATCCGGACAATATCAAGTCTTCTGATTCATTAACATTTCTTTCATTCATTTAGGTCATTCATGTTATTTTCTTTCTGTAATGTTTTATAATTTTCCATGTACAACTCTTCCACTTCTTGGTTAAACATATTGCTAGCTATTTTATTCTTTTAGATGTAAATAGAAATGTTCTCTTAATTTTCTTTTCAGCTTGTTCATTTCTGTCATATGAAAACCCAAATGATTTTTGTATCCTGCCGATGGAAAGGGACTTGTTTTGCCAATGGAACATGAGCAAAACTAAAGTATATGCGGGCCTCTTGGGCAAAAGCTGTTAAGAGACAGGCACTATTTGCAGGTTTCCTTCTTCCTACCAGTGGGCCCAGCAAACCTCCAGACATCGGAGGCTCCTTTAGCTTGATTCCAGATTGAGAAGACCTGGAGCAAAGCCCTAGCTGATCGCATGTTTGTTGTGAGCAAGAAATAAACCTTTGTTGATTTAAGCCACTAAGACTTGGGGGTTTCTTAATTTTTATTACAGCATAACTTAGCCTAACCTGACTAATACTTTGTTATTACTAGTTATTATTAGTTTAAGGCTATCAGTTGTCACAGCTTACAGTGCTTTATATATTATAATAAGCCTACTCATTATTTATCTTTGTGCTCCAAGGCAAAGGATAAAATTTCTAAAGTTAAACGAATAAATAAATGAATGAATAAACAAATAAATAAGTGGATTTTTTGAAGAGTATGTTCTATTCACATGGAATTTCTATCATCTTCTACTGGAAGTGGAGTTCACCAGTTTCATTTTCATCTAAAAAGGATTTTCAGTATATTTATGGCACCCTGGCTGTGAGAGAAAATGTTGAATAGAAAAAATAGAGACGCACTTTTGCCTTCACTGTAGACATTTTCAGGGATTACTATTAGTGAATAATTTTTATGAGTGTACAACAGCTGTAAACTTGTCAGAAATAGACACTAGAAGAATATAATTATTGTTGTCATGATTATTTTATCATCTTCAATGCCCTGCAGCCAAGCTCTGAATGATTTTTAACACCAAATAAAATTCAGCCTGTTCAAAGCAGGTTTATAAACCTAATAATCTTGTGAAGTTAAATCTGTAGAAATAACCAGGCTGATCAGAAAGTATTTTTTAGATGAGTATTCTTAGCTACAGGAATTACATACTGGAGAATACAGATATAAACAAATGTTACCTAACTTTTCCTGAACAAAGCCTCATTCAGCTGTTGGCATCTTCAATGCAATACTATAACCTAAAAGATCGTTGGCTTGCATAGTCTGTAAATTATGTCCTTTCTCTACACTTTCAGCTGTTAATAACTTACCACAAGAGAAGGAAGGTCCCTGGGTAGTGCGAACGGTTCCCACTTGACTACTAACCTAAAGGTTTGCAGTTCAAACCCAAGCAGCAGAGCTGCAGAAGAAAGTCCTGGCAATCAGCTTCTGTAAAGACTACCAAACTACTAAACCCATTGCTGTCGAGTCAATTACGACTCACAGTGACCCTACAGAATGGAGTAGAACTGCCCCACAGGGTTTCCAAGGCTATGACCTTTACAGAATCAGACTGCCACCTCTTCTCTCATGGAACAGCTGGTGGGTTCAAACAACCAACCCTTAGTTAGCAGACAACTACTTAACCACTAAGCCACCATGAGTTACAGAGTAGCAGTTCTATTCTGTAACACATGGGGTCACCAGGAGTCAGAATTGACTTCAAGTCAAAGGGTTTGGTTTTCATTTGTTTCTTTGTTTGTTTTGATGAGGGAAGAGGTGCCTTCACAAGTGGGGACTAGATTAGCCACTTCAACCTCCATTCCATCACCCTGGGAACATCCTGGTTGAGGTTTAATTATTGTATTCTTACAAAAATCCTCTCCTAAACTTGAATATGTGCTGAAGAGAAGATCAGAAATACTGTCGTTCTCCAGTCCAGATGAGTAGACAACAGAGAGCCTGGATTAGAAATAGCCTGCTAGGCTATTTCTCAAAGAAGGCATAAAAAGCAAAGGAATTTGACAGGCTCTGGGCAGAGAAGGGACCATTGTGTTCATTTCTTCACTGTTTATCCATGTCCAGGATTGTTGGTGATGAACTGAAGAGATTTCCCACACCCTATATCAAACCATATCAGTAAGTATATGCACACCCTATTTCAATCAGGCTTAGGAGTTAAGACAGCCTGGTGATGTATTAGGGAAACCCTGGTGGTATAGTGGTTAAGTGCTACGACTGCTAACCAAGAGGTCGGCAGTTCAAATCCACCAGGTGCTCCTTGGAAACTCTATGGGGCAGTTCTACTCTGTCCTATAGGGTCGCTATGAGTCGGAATCAACTCGACGGCAGTGGGTTTGGTTTTGTGTGTGTGTGTGTGTGTGTGTGATGTATTAATTCCAGTATAAAATAAAATTCATATACAGTGTTTCTTAGCTAGTCATTTTTTCTTTATTTTTACAAAGAATTAAAGGACTCCTTTTTTCTCAACATTTCTTTTTCTATATTTTTGTGTCTATAAATCATTTGTCATGAAAATCAATTGTCCCCTTAAAATTCTTCTCTACTCCATCATAAAAGAGTCACAACTTAATGACTCAAAATATCACCTATTTGGGCATATCAAAACAAAACAAGAAACTAGGACACAGTGTCCAAATATAAAATAAATAATTATAAAAATTTATTGATTGCTCAGAGACAACAACCAATACCAAATCACATAAAGAGGCAGACCATGATGGCTTCAGCAAATAATCAAAACAAAGAATCAAGAAGCTTCCATAGGAAGATCACTTCTTGAAATTACCAGAGGCAGATTTCAAAAGACTCATATACAGAACTCTTCAAAAGACCAGGAAGGAGATCAGGCAAAATGCAGATCAAGCCAAGGAACACACAGACAAAACAGCAGAGGAACTTAAGGTCATACAAGAGCATAAAGACAAATTTAACAGGCTGCAAGAATCCATAGAGAGACAGCAAACAGAAATCCAAAAGATTAACAATAAAATTTCAGAATTAGACAACTCAATAGAAAGTCATAGGAGCAGAATTGAAGCAATGGAAGTCAGAATTAGTGAGACTGAAGATAAAGCACTTGATACCAACTTATTTGAGGAAAAATCAGATAAAAAAATGAAGAAACCCTAGGAATTATGTGGGGCTTTATCTTTTTTTTATCAAGAGGAATAACCTACGAGTCACTGAGGACCAGAACAGGGGTGATATCAGAAAATACAGAGAGCATTGCTGAAGATTTGTTGGCAGAAAAGTTCCCTGATATCGAGAAAGATGAGAAGGTATCTGTCCAAGAAGTTCATCTAACCCCACACAAGGTAGATCCCAAAAGAAAGTCACCAAGACGTTATAATCAAACTTGCCAAAACCAAAGATAAAGAGAATTATAAGAGCAGCTAGGGATAAACAAAAAAGTCACCTGCAAGGGAGAGTCGATAAGACTAAGCTCTGATACTCAGCAGAAACCATGCAGGCAAGAAGGCAATGGGATGACATATATAAAGTCTTGAGGGGAAAATATTGCCAGCCAAGAATTATATATCTAGCAAAATTGTCTCTCAAATATGGTGGTGAAATTAGGGCATTTCCAGACAAACGGAAGTTTAGGGAATTTGTAAAAACCAAACCAAAATTACCAAAAATACTAAAGGGAGTCCTCCGGTTAGAAAATCGGTAACAACAGATAACAACCCAAGACTAGAACACAGGACAGAACAACCAGATATCAACCCAGATAGGGAAGACACCAAAATAAATCAAAGCTAAACCACTGAAAATAGGGCAACAGAGACGTCGATATATAAAAGATGACAACATTAAAACAAAAAAGAGGGACTAAAAAATGTAGTCATAGATCTTTCATATGGAGAGGAAGTCAAGGCAATATAAAGAAATAAAAGATTGGCTTAAACTTAGAAAAAATAGGGGTAAATATTAAGGTAACCACAAAGGAAACTAACAATCCTAGAAATCAAAATTAAAAAATAAGAAAAAAGACGCAAAATATCTAGGGTAAGCAGGCCTCTGTATTATTGTTACTTATAAGGAATAAACTAATGTCACCATGTAATAATCTCATCTAGTAGTCCCTTGGCAGCATAAACAGTTAAGTGAGTGGCTGCTAACTGAAAGGTTGGAGGTTTGAATCCACTCAGAGTCATGTCAAAAGACAGGCCTGGCATTCTACTTCCAAAAGGTCACAGCCATTGAAAACTATGGCGTACAGTTGTCCTCTGAAACACATGGGTTGTCATGAGTTGCAATCAACTCTACGTTTAATCTCATCTAGTTTTAAGAATAAAAAAAAAAGCATAGGCCCATAAACCACAAAAAAGAAGTAACTTAGCCTTCAATCTTTTTCTGTAGAGAAAGTATTTTTTTGAATATTTCTGATTCCCGTTGTCTGTATTAGATTTTTTGAAATTATCAAAATGTGCACTGAATACAATGTCTCCACCATAGTCTTCCTAGTTGCAAAATTCTAAGACAAATGCCCTAAACATGCCTCTCGTGAGTTAGTAAGACAATAAACCCTCAATTTATCCGAAGACCAGTATGTATTCTTATTTAAATCTAGTTAATTCACTTTACTGGTTAATTCAAATGGAATCAGATATCCCTTATTGTTCTAAGCTTCATTATGGAACAATTCCCCCACTTTTTTTTTATAATAAATTTTATAAAGTAAATGAGTATTTCCCTTTGGAATAAATACATATTATTGAACTTAATTGATCCTTTCTTTTAAAATGCAGCATCTTTCAGGACTTCAAGACAGAACACTTCACATCAATATCGGTGACAGAGCTACAGAAAAGATTTAAGACAGCTGTTCTCATCAGAATTAGGAATAAATGTATAAAAATCACCTGAAAGATTTTTTTTTTTTCCCCAAGTTGCATTTCTTATTTCCCACTTGAGATTTTGGAATACGTGTGGTCTGAAAAAATTCCTTAGGCAACCATAACGTTCACTGCTTTCAGAGATTGGGTAATTCTGAATACAATGTATAATTGTCTGTTTGTTTTTACCATAACGTTAGAATATTGAATTATTCTTCTTTATTCTAAATATTATATCAATGGAATAACTCGAATTAATTTAAAGAAGTCATCCACTGAGTTCTTCTTAGTTAAGGTGTTGTGTGTTTTGCCAGGTCTGCTTTCGTGTCTATACCAACAAGTACATCTTCTTGGTCTTTTCACCAAAGTAGAAACATTTGCCTGCAGAACCGGATCCGGTGAGCCAACTAAGGATAGTGTTTGTATGACACCAGACACCTCTGTCTTGTAGTTAAATGCCTTTGCTGCAGCCTGCCAGGATGAAACAGCAACCGACAGGCCAGTCTAAAACACAAAAAGTGAGATGGCTCTATTATGGAAAGAGATTGATGCATCTGGCTTTGCAAACTAGCTAAAGCCCCAAACTACAGGATTACCTTGACGCATGTGATTGGAAAGAACTAATTAGAAAAGAAGATGTCATTTTATTTTTTTAACCAGCCCTCTCTGATCTGAAGCCAGGACACCCCCTCACTTGTTACCTAGCAACACTTCTTTGTATATATAAGGTTACTCTATTCCTGCATTGTTATTTGTGTGCCATTTAAAATGTCTTGATCCTCTTTGGGTCTATCCCACCCAGGCACGATTGGCCATAGACTCTAAAATACCAGAGTCTATTAAGTGGATTCAAATGTCAGCATAGAGCCCACTGCCATCTCTAGATTTGTGCTAAACAAATACTGTGAATTTCACCTTGATCTTTGTGATTTTACCAGAGCCCTCCTCTTTTACAGCTTCAGCCAATCACCCTTCGCCCAACCCAGAAATTACTGTCGTTGCTTTTATCTTGATTGCAAGTATATATGCAGGACTGGTTCGTTTTAACTCAGTGGAAAATGACTATTAATTTAAACATTAACTGATGTCCAATCTAATCAGGAGCTAAAAGCAGAATTTGCTTCTGCACACAGCCGGCTTTCTCAGAAAATCAACACCCAGCTAAACTTCACAATTTCACCTAAACCCCAGCAATATGTAAATAGGTAATCAGCCACATTTGGAAACATATTTTTTAATCAGGTAGTTTAGATGCATAATCACCTCCAAATCAAACCGCCATTAGAGGCCATTAACTCTTGAAGGAAGGAAACACAGTCGGCAGTCAGAATTCTGCCAGAAATAAAGAGATTCCGGCTCCACCATTTTCTCCTCTAGAGCACTGGGACTGCACTTATCTTCTACTAGCTGTTGTTTTCTCTCCTTAAAGAAAGGACTGTGATTCTTTCCTAATGCTGGATAAGAATTGGGAGGCTTAACAAAACAATGAACATATATAGATAGCATTTGAGTTCTTAGAAAAAGGCTGCTGGCTCTTAACCATTTCTATTTTCCCCTCAGTCAGTCACTTGAGAATATCTCCTAATGCCAAAAGTCTAAACACTTTCATACACCAAATATACCAAACCCTAGCACATTCTAACCTTTCTGTTCCACCAAAGAGCTGGGTTTTATTTTTCTTGCTAATCAGGTATTCACCACTGATACAATTTGCTCAAACCAGTTGCAGAATATTGTTCATTCTAAAATAGCCCCATCTCAAGAACCCACATCCCACTCATGGCAATGCCCAGATAATTCCAAAATCTTCACTGCAATTCTTTTGGGGTTTTATACAGAGAAGGAATTTGAAAGCATTTGTTGTCTACCTCCTACTGTGCCGGTTGAAGGATAATGGCAACAGGTGGAAATAAGTCCTGGGATATGAGACAGTGGCATGTATGGCCTGCCAAATTTAGATAACTCAATTAAAACAGCTCCATTCACCCATACCAAGAAAAAAGCTGGGAACTGGGGGGCTAGAGGGAGGCGGGTGATAGCAACTGTGAATTGTCTTCCCTGGGGTCATTAGCTATGTTTATATTTCTATAGCATAACTGTGTTACGAGCTAGCATGGTTATTTTTGCCTTTGCTGCATTACTCAGTGCAAAAGGCCAGAGGTGAGTGCCTATAAATTCACACAGCTGTTGGCTGGGAGAAGGCATCTGAAAAATAATCCAAAACAAGGGTCTTTATTTCACTGAAAGAATTGCTCTTTGAATAACGTTCTCTGCCGGGACCAAGAGAGCACCCAGATTCCTGCAAAGCCTTCCCAGGTTCAAGTGCAGCACAATTTCTAATTCTTGTGCCAGCTGGAGGTAGGCAAAGATTTTCTCAGCAGGAAGTCACTCATAGACATCACATGAATATTTAAACAATGGGAAGCCAGCAAAAAGATTCTTTCACGCTGCAGGATGATAGTGACTTCTGAAATTATCACAATTATCATTCCATTATTGCAAAACAAATGACCTGATTTATTATGCTCTGTCTCTGTGCATCTCTGGATCTCTTCCTGATATATTACACAACCAGTTACTTAGACATTCTACACAAACAGCATTTGTATCGACTACTTCATTAATATTTTGATTATTATAAATCTCAGGAACTCAATCTACATCCTAGGCTCGAGCTAGCTCTCCCCAGTGTCTCTCCCTGAAGAAGACCATCAGAGGATTTGAGAGTAGGATGTGATGATGTAGTCTGTGGGATTCTGGGAAATGAGTTAGCTCATCTCATAACCATCCCTTCAGTGCAAAAACACTCCTTGCTTACATGCTACAGCAGAAAGGCCAACCATTACCGAATCAGCAGGAAAAGAAGTTTACATTCAAGAAATATAGCAGACATGCTACTCTTTAGCATTATTCCAGCGTCACATGTCATGGTGCGTCTTCTTAAAAAAAAAAAAAAAAAAATGGTTTTTGATAGTATGCCCCCTAAGAAAGTAAAGATGAGAACGAAAAGTCATGGAGGAACTGCAACAGTTAAGCCATCAGTAAAATAGCAGAGAAAATATGAACAGCCAGGTTTTTCTTTTAATCTTGGCCTCCGCTAAACCCTTCAGTGACATTAGGCAGCTTCATGTGCCCTGTTTATTGACACATCTGTGGGGTGGAGAAAGTTTGTTCACCCTCTTAGCCAAACTCAGCAGAGAGTAGTCGTATCTCACCAGTGACATAGCAGGGCAAGAGAGGAATTCATGGCAACATACGATTGATGAGCTATGAGTCAAATTCCCATTTCTTCCCCTGGAACATTATCACAGTTTAAAGTGCTTGAAAAAGAGCATGTCTGTGACACACGAAGGACTTTAAGTGGACTCATGTGTCAGACCATAAATTGAAAAGAAAACAGAAAGTATTTTACATATGCTGTGAAATGACTTTGCAAATGATTTTAAGCTTTACCAGTCCAGTGACAACTTTAATCAGCCCTTTCCTCACCTGGGTCTAATTTTTGCTCAAGGGACACAGATTTACCATCTGATCTTAAGGTGAATCAAAAATAGGTTGGTCCAGGTAAATTGCCAATGAATCCTTTACATGAATTCTGTCAATGCCCTCCCACCATATACTTTTTCCTCCTACCACATACCATCTTCCACAAAAAATTAAAAAAAAAAAAAAAAAATCAAGAAGCAAGTGTAGAATTAGCAGGACTCCAAAAGGGCCTTGTGGGACCTTATGTTGTTTCTATTGCAATAAATATTTCTTGATCATCTTACACAGATGAACAAGACATAGTTCCTGTCTTCAAGGAAGTGAGAATATTGGAGAAAAATAGAGATCAAGAAGGATCAAGAGAATTTATTTGAAGAGATCACTCTATATAGTTAATTTAATATAAAAATGTTGATTATTGGAGAACCACATTAGAACTGTATTAGCAGAGAGAAAGGAGCTAAAAGATAATCTTCCAGAGCCATTTAAATTAAGATTTAAAACATAATAACCCCAAGCCGTCTTTCAGCTCTACCCTAGAAATAAACATAGAAGAAGTAACCAGGGAATGGGGGAAATTTGACAGCTTGGTGTGTTCTCATCTCAGTAGACCATAAGGGCTGGAGGAGGAAGGGATTTTTCCCAGGCAAAGAGATGAAGAAAGACCGTGGCATGGATACAGTTAACTTTATCTGGAACCGAGAGGCTGGCTAGGCTGATCTAGAAGGAAACACTGCCACTTTCTTTCCATCATCTACAAGGGAAGGAATATTCTCATATCACACATATCATGCAGAGAAATATCATAGATTAACCACAATTCTCTCCTTCATTCAAACAGACACATTCTCATTAAAAGGAATAATATTTGAGAGAAGGCCATTTACGTATTTCCCTTTGCAGTGGGAAGAGAACACTAGTAAGATCTTGAGTAGACAGAAGACAAAATTGAACCTTTTGCAATACAGCCACATTATTTAGTAAAATACCTATTCTGGAATCATTTTCCAACCAGAATCAAAATATTTTGCTATGTTCTATTTCCCTATCAGTCATTAATGATAAAGGCTAGGACTTTTAAGGCTTTTAGCAGCCAAGCAAGGTAATGAGAGACAGAGAGAAAAAAGTGAAAGAAAAAAAGAAACAATGGCAGCACTGTGTAAGTATACAAGTTTAAACCTTTGGAGGAACACATCCTGCTGCATTACAAATACCTTGAAAGATTAGTCTATTTTTGATTGTGAAAATTCTCAATCTTCTATTATAATCTCCTATTGTCTAAATCAGACCCATCTGTACCACAAAGCAAGTTATAATCGGCCTTTGGCACCACAACTGAAATAACACAAGGAAAGATCTTGGCAAACACCATTTAAAATGTTTCCCATTATACTTTCCAGGATGTTAGTTTTATTTTCTTATTCTTATTTCCTTGGATTCAAAAGGATTTCTTTTTAATGAATAGGTAAAGATGTTTTCCTGCACATCTTGAATTCTTTCTGCCCACTTGCAAGTGCTAAAGAAGTATTTCTACCACTTTGAATCTAAGTTGTAGTAGTTTAGGGACAAAAAAGATGATCCTCCACTCTTGCAGAGCAATGTCTCCAGGCATTGCCTGAAAATGGCAATAAACTCAAATCTATAAGCATGTTTTCAAAGAGCTTGCAGAATATAAAATGTGATAATCATGTGATCAAATACGTGAGAAATGCTAGTATTTGTATTGATATGGTATTATTAAGGTAATATCATTTGAATTAATTGCTCCTTAATCGCCTTGTTTGTCTACTCCACTGACTTTGAACATCCAAAGAACATAAAAACAAGCCCTGGCTCTACCCCAGACCTAATGAATCAGAATTTCAGGGAGTCATTTTTGGGAATTGTTTAAAAGCATCACAAGCAATTCTGATGCCTAATCAAGGCAAAAATATTACCAACACCTCAAAGATAAGGCACAATATAAGTGGTCTAAATAATTTTGGAATATCCCAGCAAAGAAGATCACTCATACATTTTGTCCAGTTTCCTCCCTTTTATTATTCTTTTAAATATGAACTCCCAATGTCCTCTCCAACCTTGGCAGTTCATATGACTCAACAGAATACTTCCACTCCACGCACATCATCTATTTCACAGAGCGGTGCTTTGGGTAGACAATTTGTTCAAGAGTTTCACCTTGCAGATAGGTTAACTGGAAGAGAATAGAAGAACAGAAGAATATAAAACTGTCAACTGGAATCACATTAAATTGATGAGTTCCCAGAACATAAAGCATATTTCACCCCTCACAATTTCCCAATAATATTAAAGAAAGTTTAAAAAAAAAATCTAGAATCAAAGGAATCGAATTCCCCAAATACACAACCACAGAGTCATGCAATTATACTGAGTTTATGCTGTAAATACACAAGAGAAGGGAAACAATTCTACAAGAAAAAATAATACTCTCTGACATTACCAGTGTGGAAATATGTCAATTCTGTAGCTAATTTGACAACCAAGTGCAAAATAACTAAGACAAGTTTAATCTATGAATTATTTAACAATCACTTAAAGAGTGCTTTCTATGTGTCACACACCGGGCTAAACATTTGGCAAGTATTAATTCATTAAGTCAATGCTCACTACAACTCTATGAGATATTGACATTATCCCCACTATACAGGTGATGAAAATGAGGCATAGAAAAGTTGAGTAACTACCAAAGAGCATATAATTAATAAGCAGCAGAGAAAAGAGGCAAATCAAGGCAGTGTGGCTCCAGAATCTATGAGGTTAACCACCATGCTCTACAATCTCTCGTCTGTTTCCGAAAGCTGTATGACAGAGAAAGTTTATCTTTGGCCTCTTCTAACAACACTTTTCTTTCCCCCCTTACACCAAATTAGACTATTAACCAAAAAGTTGGCAATTAGAACCTACCCAGAGGTCCCTCAGAAGAAAGCCTTGGTCATCTGCTTCTGAAAGGTTACAGCCTTGAAAACCCTCTAGACTCAACAGCAACTGAAAGTCCACCAAGTTAGGACATTTTCTTACCTCCCCTTTCTTCTGTCAAAGCTTACCCTCTGGTATTTCATTGCTTGGGGTCTTGATGTTTACTGGCTCATAGAATAAACGAATAAAGAAGACAGAAGAAGAATTAATACCTGTGAATTATGGTGTTGGCAAAGAATATTGAACATACCGTGGACGGCCAGAAGAATGAACAAATCTGTGTTGAAAGAAGTACAGCCAGAACGTTCATTAGAGACAAGGGTGGTGAGACTTCATCTACCATACTTTGGACATGTTGTCAGGAGGAATCAGTCCCTGGAGAAGGACATCATGCTTGGTAAAGTAGGGGTCAGTGAAAGAGAGGAAAACCCTCAATGAGATGGAATGACACAGAGGCTGCAACGATGGGCTCAAGTGTAACAATGATCGTGAGGATGATACAGGACCGGGCAGTGTTTTGTTCTGTTTTACATAGGGTCACTGTTAGTGAGAACCAACTTGACAACAACTAACAACAAGGCTAGTTGGCCCATCTAATATGAGATGTCATAGCTCCTTTTGGACTCAAACTGTTAAGTTATCTCAAAAAATGGGACATATTGGCTAAGAATCTCTGTTTTCTTCTCACAAAAGTAGGCCACACATATTGTACAGAGGCAGTCAAACACCAGCCACGTTCCAGCCATTCAAAGGGAAGAAAGAATAGACTCAGGTCCCTGAGTACCAAGAAAAAACAGTTTTGATGAGGGAATACCTAAATGAAATGTCTTGATCATGGGTCACTGCTTAGGTGTACAAAGTTTTAGGCCAAGGGTAACATGGAATCTTGGTTTCCCAGGAAACCTGAAAGTTGAGGAGGAAAAGCTTGCTGAAAGCAAAGAAGAATCAAAAAAGGGAAATGGGAAAATAACTTTGGGGCTTCACAGACTCAACTATAGAAAAATCCCAATGTGGCAGATTGTATTTTCCACAACATGATTTCTCACTCTACATGTAAGTTGTTATTAAAATATGACCTCCCGTTGAAAGGCAATTCTGTTCCCTCCCTTTAAATCTGGGAAGGCCTTGGACTATGATGGAAGTGATACTATGTGACTTCCAAAGCTAGGTCATAAAAGGTGACAGAAGTTCCACATAGTCCTTCTGGGACACTCGCACTTGGAACCAGGCTGTGAGGAAGCTAAGTATCTACATGTGGAGATGCCTTGTATAAGTGTTTAGGACAACAGCCCCAGAGGAGGACTAAGTTGGCAGCCAGCACCAACCATTAGACGGGTGACTGAGGAAACCTTTGAGATGACTCCAACCCTGGTCATCATCAGATTCCAATCATATGAAAGACTCTATGAGTCCAGTCAACCTTCAGAATCATGAGCAATAATAATAAAATAATTGCCATTGTCTAAGACCATTAAGTTTTGGGGTAATTTGTTAGAAAGCACTAGTAACTGAAATACCCAGCTTGGACACAGACTTGGGGCACATTTCCTGCAAACATGAGGATTAAAGCCTGTCTTAGTCATCTAGTGCTGCTATAACAGTAATCCCACAAGTGGGTGGCTTTAACAAACAGAAATTTATTTTCTCACAGTTTAGGTGGCTAGAAACCCAAATTCAGGGTGTTGGCTCTAGGAGAAGGTTTCCTATCTCTGTTGGCTCTGGAGGAAAGTCCTCGTCTTTTCGAGCTTCTGCTCCTGGGCAACCTTCATGTGCTTGGCATCTCTTTTCCCCCATCTGTGCTTCTCTCCCTTGTTTGTTTCATCTCTTTTATATCTCAAAAGAGATTGACTCAAGATAAATCCTACACTAATCCTGCCTCATTAACATAACAAAACAACCCATTCCCAAATGGGATCATAGCCACAGGCACATTGTTGTTAGATGCCATCAAGTGAATTCCAACTCATATTGACCCTGTAGGGCAGAGTAGAGCTGCCCATAGGGTTTCCAAGGAGTGGCTGGTGGATGTAAACTGCTGACCTTTTGGTTAGCAACCTGAGCCCTTAACCACTGGACCGCCAGGGCTCCACCACAGACATAGAGGCTAGGATTTACAACATGACACATGTTTTGGGGGGACACAATTTAATCCATAACCAAGCCCAATGGAAGAGTTGGGCTTTGCTAAGAAAGAGAGCGATCTAGAGCAGTCCAGAAACTGGGTAGGACTGGCTGAATCATAGCGGCCAGAAAAATTCTTTTTCTTCTTCTATAAATTCAGAAGCTGTAAAACCTCCCCTGAGAGCATGCTCAGCCTGCCCAGAGAGAAGCCACCTCACAGATGATTCGAATGTAAGTGGATAACGAGTCATTTGAATTATCTGCTCTAGTTCAAACACATGCTCTTGCCAATATGCTGTGGCAGCCAGCTAACATCTGAGCATCTTTAATTTAAATTGCATATACTTAACTTGAAATGGCATCTATATTCTGAAACTAAGCATTTACTGTACCATCATCAGATCATCGGAGAAATCATCTTTTCAGGAATTTCCTAAATTTGCCTTTTTACTGCACTATAATGTGGTAACAGCTTAATGCCTGATGATTCCCAAGTCAAATGTTTCAGAGTGTGTGATACAACCCCTCTTCCAATCAGCTTGGTAATACGCATGCTGTTCACTGTCTACATACGTGAATGGAATGATTCTTAAGCAGCTTGGGTCTCATTTCATCATAAACACCAAAATCGTATCTGTAACTTTAAACAATAGACATGTTCATAAAGCCCAACATTTAACTTCTCAAGCTTTATCAAAGACAAACCTTTCAAGGCAAAAACTTCAAAGGAAGCTGAAAGAGAACAAGCGTATGAGAGATATTCAAGACAGTATCCAAAATAAAAATAATAAAATTTTAATATAGCATTTGTATAAACTCTAGGCTCAGGGTAAAGACAAATAAGTGAAACTATACCAACCAACAGGTATTAGAACCATTCACTTTGCATTAACTGTTAAAAAAAATAGGTTGGGAAGTTGCCTTATTAAAATGTTTTCTTTTCAGTCTCATTCTCCTTGACCTCTGCTGTCTTTACTGTTGCTGGCCATCTAACATAGCCTCCCTCTGTCACAAAACCTTCTATTGTCTTAGCTTTTTATAGCATGCCATTCACCCTCCTTTTCTTGCCTCTTGGGAGGCAGTTTCTAGGATCTAAACCATCCTGACTCACTTCCCGTTTTAACCTCTCACTAGCTGTGTGAATTTTTGCAGACTATTTAAATGATCTAGCCTCAGTTTCTTCATCTATAAAATAAACACAATGATGATACAGTCCACACAAAGATATAGTGACGGTTCAATGAAATAATACGTATAAATCACTAGGTACACTAGGAAATGTTAACTATTATTTTAATGTGTCTTAGTGACTCTGTCTTAGTCTCTTGTCTTCTTTCCCCTGTACTGGTCCCTGAGAAGTTATGATTTCCCAGGGGTCTGTTCTCAGCCTCTGTTCACTACCTTCGAACTACGTTATCCCCTTCCATGGCATCAACTACCTCCATCAACTACCTGCTTTTCTCCTGTTGTTCCAGATTTTTGCATCAGCTTATTGTCCTGTTCCACTGGTAGAGCCAAGCCATGACTTCCTTGTGTGTCAAGTTCTTAAGGGCATTTCATATACATCAGAGGCCCCAGGACCACGCCATAAAGTGGATACACCTGAGTATCATCAGTCCAGAGACTCTGGGCCAGAGGGCCATTATGGACTTTTGTTTCAGGAGAATGAGGTCAAAATCTGAGCTTTGGGACCAGCCCTCCAACAAGCTGGAGGGCTAAGCAAGCTCTTCTCCTGTGTACCCTGCTCTGCCATATAGCATAATTTCCATCTACCATGTAGGAGACCTAGGTTCCATTCCCAGCCAATGCACTTCATGTGCAGCAACCACCTGTCTGTCAGTTGAGATTTGTATACTGCTGTAAAATTGATCAGGTTTAAGTGGAACTTCCAGACGAAGACAGACTGAGAAGAAAGGCCTAGCAATCTCCTTCCAAAAGTCAGCCAATACATGGCTAATCGGTTGATCTGTTGTTAATTGTTCACCAGTTGATCTCAATAACCCGTGAAAACCCTATGGATCACAACAGTCCAATCCATAACCAATCATAGGGATGGTACAGGACTGGGTGGTGTTTCATTCCATTTTACATGGGGTGTCCATGATTCTGGGCCAACTCCATGACAACAACGACAATATAGTTTCCACCTATTTCTCTGTCCCAGGAGACCTGCATGGACTACATCCGTGCCCTCTGGCTTCTGGTTGTTTGGTCAATGGGGACTCCTGGCAGGATACTGGAGAGAGGAAGAAGGAGGTTGGGATATTTATTTCCTTAGCTCTTCTCTTTGATGTCACTTCTCTCTGCTAGTTTCATCCCTCAACTAAATATCACAGTTTCTCTCATGGCAGCACTGTCCAGAGTACTCTCCTGTGGAGCTGAGGTCTGGGCACCTATGCTACTAGACCCAGGGGACATCACTAACTTGCCTATACCTTTAAACATTAAAAAAAAAAAAAAAACCTCCTCAAATTACCCAAATTTCAGTATGCCATCTGTCTTCAGCTGGAACCCTGTCTAAAATACCTGCCTGCTTAGTAACATTGCCTTTCCTTTAAAAAAAAAAAAAAGAAAGAAATCTGTATATTTAGTAAAATTGTTTTAAAGAACCACTTATGATAAATATAACAGCACTATGCTGCAAAAAAAAGGAAAGAAAAAATTATCTGTAACCCCATCACACTATTAGAATGTTGATATATCTCTTTGCGATTTTTCTGATACATATTTAACATAGTTGCAATTAAGGTATTTTTAAAATTTCATGTCTTACTTTTTTATTTAATATTGTAAAATAAACATTTTTCATTTTGCTAAATAATCTTTATAAACATCATCTCTAAAAGCTGCATAAATTCTATTAAGGGGATGTGCTACAATTTTCTTAATTTTTCTCGTACTATTGAACATTTGGCACACCCTTTACAAATGACCTTCCCAGTACACACATTCACACATACCATCACACATATCGTGATTTCCCTTTCATTTCTCCACTAGCTTTGCTAGGGGGTAATTTTTAAAATGTACATACACTCTACAAAACGAAGCATTCATGTTCCCAGAGATCTCTTCTTCAGAAAAAAATCTTCCAGCCTTGTGCAATAGAAAGCACAATGGATTTGAAATCAGGAGTTCTTTGTTCAAAGCCCAGATTTTTTACTGCTGTTTCTGTAACTGTGAGTACTTCCTCGAAAGAGTTAAACAGTTGATCTCTAAGGTCCCTTCAAGCCCCTTTAAGTCTAGCATATTCCACGTATACTTTAGACTGGCATCACAATCGTGAAGACAGTGAGAAGACCATGAATCTTTAGTTTGAAAGGGTGAGGTTTTAGAGATAATCTGGTTGATAACGCATTCTCGTTCTTAGTCAGAAAACTGGAAACTCCCCATTTTGGAATGAGGAAGGCGAGGCTCCTGGAGGCCATGGGACTTGCTAAATCACAAACAGAACCTTAGTTTTGGTGTCTATGCTCTGCCCACACCACGTGACTCCTGGTCCAGCTCTGTGTTCAGTGTTCCACATACACCTCCTGAGGAGAGAATTCAAATATATGCAGACCTACCTCATTTATTCCTAAGATATAACTCCTTCACCTGCAAAATCACGGTCTTTGTCACCTCACAATGATTTAACCTTCCAGACAAACCTCTCCCATCAGATGAGATCACTGATTTGCTCCCATGGCTACATAAGAGATTGTTAATAGAAACCAACAAAAAGACCTATTCAAAATCCAAAATGAGTGAAGTGAACCTGTACAGCTTTCTCCAGTTCCAATAGAACCTGGGACATTCTCTGCCATTATCTTAGGCAAAGGTTTTGAGGCAAAATGGAAAAAATATGAAAGCTAAGAGTAAACAAAGAAGAGGTAAACATTGAAATTACACTATGTAGACAGTGGCACCTCAAACCCTTCGCTGACCAGTTCTGCAGGCACTCCGAATCATCAGCAGCAATCTGATAATGATGCCATCCATGCAGGTTTTCAAAGGAGCCATCACATATCTTATCTCATTTTCTTCTCACGACAACCCTTTGAGGTGATTACAGCAAGAATTTCCGTTGAACAAATAAAGAAACAGAGGGAGAGAAGCAAAATGGCTCACCCTTGGCTCACATTGCATAAGATTCGGTTGGCCTAAATAGAAATTAGACAAAGTGGATAAGCACCATATAATCAGACTCTCTTCCTATGTTAGGAGGAGGCTTCCATACCCAGGTGGCTGGAATCTTGAGTCCCTGGTTACAATGGGTCAAATAAGCCTTGACCCACGTTTAAGTATAAACAGCCTGAAACTATGCTTTCTGGCTTTCTTAGCTACCAAAATATCAATACAGTACCAGGAACATTCTCTTAGGAACACAGCCTCCCAGCTCCTAGATACAGGGGCCCAAAATAAGCTGTGAAGCAGGCCCCACTACCAATTACTCCTAAAAAGACTATGTAGACAACAAGTCAATTTCCACAACACGGCCCTGGCAAAATGAAAAAGCAGGAAAATAATATTTGGTGCCTCTCTGCTTTGTCTAAACACAAGGACTAGAAGGGACCTTAAAAATCATAAATGCTACCTCTTCAATCTCAGTTTCTGCATTCTTCATCTTCCCTGTCCCTTCTTCCCTCACTCCTATATCCTAAATGTCCATGGCCTATAAAAGAGACGTTGGCCACATCCCATCATGCTTGCCTATCCTGTGTTCATTCCCTAAGGCTAATACCATAAAAAAAAAAAATTCCTGCCTATGGATAAAGGAGGATATTGCATCATCTATTAGATATTTATCCAACAGCCATTCTCCCAGTATGGGGGATAAATCATGATTTCACTAGATCATTTTCTTCTTTCTTGTACTCAGCTTCCCAGCCTCCTTTGTATGCAGCTAATCTATCCCCATGAGAAACAGAGGATCTTCTGTTAAGAAGAAATCCCTTTGGCTCACATTGCTTTGTTTCCTGGATTTGAAACGGTGTAAAAACATAATGCTTGGAGCCATGGATTCTATTTTACAACCAGGAGATGCCTTTTATAGGATGAAAAAGCCAATGCCATAAGAATGATATAATCCAGAACGATGGGAAAGACCTTTATAGTATCTCTAAGCAGATGAGCCAAGCCTTAGGTAGCCTAACTTCCAAATCTTTGTAAACAATAAATATTCCTTGGTTGATACCATGATTTGATGAGTTTTCTGATTCTTACAACTGAATGCTTCCTAACTAACATCCTCTTTCAAGCAATGCATGCAATTCGACCTGGGGTCCAACGACTCAACCCAAAAGATTGACTTAGGCATGAATTATGGGTCCTTAAAACACTGTGGGGAGCCCTGATGGTGAAATGGTTAAAAGCTATGGCTACTAACCAAAAGGTCAGCAGTTTGAATCTACTGGCTGCTCGTTGGAAACCCCATGGGGCAATTCCACTCTATCCTGTAGAGTCACCATGAGTCAGGATTTACCTGATGGCAATGGGTTCTTTTTGGAACACTGCAACAGAGGAGATATTTTTTAAGTAAAGACATCACCTGAGTAGCCACCACAGGCGGCCCTGCCTTTCATTTTCTCAGCACTGCTAAGGGCTTTTAAGAAAGATATAAGAAGCGACACGTTCCCACTGAGAAAGTTTTTGTTGCGATAACGAATATCAAAAGAGCAAAGTATCTTGACTTTCATCTTCATCAACTTCAAGGGCTGTATATGTTAATTTTCCCAAAATGAAGATCTGAAGTCCTGTTCCCAAAATAAGTCCTATGTAAAAGCTGAATGGCACACAGTCCACTACTACTACCACCGGCATTAAAAGAAAAGTTCCTACTTAAAATCATACGTGTGGTGCTCATTCCCCCAAAACAAAATGCCTCAGTATATTTTATGAATCTGTCTCAGTATTTTCAGCATCTAAGCTGTTCACTCTTTGTTGAGTTTTTAAGTAGTACACGCTATACTGAAATACAAGGCTGTCAGCGATAGGATAATATCCATACGCCTACAAGTAAGACCAGTTAATATGGCCAGTATTCAAATTTACACAAATATGTCAAATATGAAGAAACTGAAGATTTTCACCAACTTCTACAGTCTGAAATTGATCAAATATACAATCAAGACACATTGATAATTACTGATGATTAGAAAGCAGAAACTGGAAACAAAGAAGGATTGTAGTTGGAAAATATGACCTTGGTAATAGAAACAATTCTGGAGATCGCATAGTAGAATTTTGCAAGACCAACAACTTCTTCAGTGCAAATATCTTTTTCACCACCATAAACGGCAACTATACATGTGAATGTCACCAGATGGAATACACAGGAATCAAACTGGCTACATCTGTGGAAAGAGAGGAATCCCTGATGGTGTAGAGGTAAAGTGCTACAGCTGTTAACCAAAAGGCCAGCAGTTCAAATCCACCAGGTGCTCCTTGGAAACTCTATGGAGCAGTTCTATTGTGTCCTAGGGTCACCATGAGTCAGAATCAACACAACGGCAATGGGTTTGGTTTGGCTTTAGTGGAAAGAGACTCAGCATTATCAGTCAGAACAAGGCAAAGGGCTGCCTAAGGAACAGACCACTAATGTTCAAGTTGAAGCTGAAGAAAATTAAAATAAGTCCACAAAAGCCAAAGTACAACCTTGAGTATATCTCACCTGAATTTAGAAACCATCTCAAGAATAGATTTGAAGCATTGAACACTAATGACTGAAACCAGACAAGTTGTGGGATGACATCAAGGAACTTCATACATAAAGAAGGAAAAGGTCATTAAAAAGACAGGAAAGATCTAACTCTCAAAAAAAAAAAAAAAAAAACCCAGACTTAATAGTCTGACAGACAAAACCAAACCAAACCCACTGTCGTTGAGTCGATTCCGACTCATAGCAACCCTATAGGACAGAGTACAACTGCCCCATAGAGTTTCCAAGGAGCGCCTGGCGGATTTGAACTGCCAGTCTCTTGGTTAGCAGCTGTAGCACTTAACTACTATGCCACCAGGGACAGAGACTGGAGAAATCCCGAGAGTATGGCCCCTGGACACCTTTTTAGTTCAGTAATGAAGTTGGAAAACCAAAAGAGTTGGAAAACCAAAAGAGTTGGAAAACCAAAAGAGTATGGTCTGCATTTCTCAAGCTGAAAGAACTGAAGAAAAAATTCAAGCCTTGGGTTCCAATATTGAAGAATTCTATGGTCAAAATAATGAACAGAGCAGGAAGCATCAAAAGAAGTTGGAAGGAATACAGAGTCACTGTGCCAAAAAGAATTGATCGACACTTAACCATTTCAAAAGGTAGCATATGATCAAGAATCAATGTACTGAAAGAAGTCCAAGCTGCACTGGAGGCAATGGCAAAAAACAAGGCTCCAGAAATTGACGGAATACCGGTTGAGATGTTTCAACAAACCGGATGCAACACTGGAAGTGTTCACTTGTCTATGCCAAGTAATTTGGAAGACAGCTATCTCGCCAACCGACTGGAAGATATTCATATTTGTGCCCATTTCAAAGAAAGGTGATCCAACAGGATGCACAAATTATCAAACAATATCATTAATATCCCATGCAAATAAAATTTCACTGAAGATAATTCAAAAATGGCTACAGCAGTACACGAACAGGGAACTGCCAGAAATTCAAGCCAGATTCAGGAGAGGACGTGAGACAAGGGATGTCATTGCTGGTATAAGATGGATCTTGGCTGAAAGCGGCAATACCAGAAAGATGTTTACCTGTGTTTTATTGACTATGCAAAGGCATTTGACTTTGTGGATCATAAAAAATTATAAATAACATTGCAAAGAGTGGGAATTACAGAACACTTGATTGTGCTCTTGAGGAATCTGTACATAGCCTAAGAAGCAGTCATTTGAATGGAACAAGGGGGATATTGTGTAATTTAAAATCAGGAAGGGTGTTCGTCAGGGTTGTATCCTTTCACCATACTTACTCAGTCTATATGCTGACCAAATATTCCAAGAAGCTGGACTATACAAAGAAAAATAAGGCATCAGGATTAGAGAAAGACTCATTAACAACCTGTGATATGCAGATGACACAACCTTGCTTGCTGAAAGCAAAGACTTGAAGCACTTACTGATGAAGATCAAAGATTACAGCCTTCAGTATGGATTACACCTCAGTGTAAAGAAAACAAAAATCCTCACAGCTGGACCGATAAGCAACATCATGATAAACAGAAAATACTGAAGTTGTCAAGGATTTCATTTTACTTGGATCTACAGTCAATGCCAATGGAAGCAGCAGTCAAGAAATCAAATGACACATTGCACCGGGCAAATCTGCTACAAAAGCGCTTTTTAAAGTGTTAGAAAGCAAGGATGTCACGTTGAGGACTAAGACGTGCCTGACCCAAACCATGGTATTTTCAATTGCCTCATATGCATGCAAAAGCTGGACAATGAAATAGGAAGACTGAAAAAGAATCAATGTCTTTAAATTGTGGTGTTGGCGAAGAATATTGAATATACCATGGACTGCCAGAAGAACAAACAAATCTATCTTAGAAGAAGTACAGCCAGAATGCTCCTTATATGGGAGGATGGTGAGACTTTGTCTCACATACTTTGGACGTGTTATCTGGAGGGACCAGTCCCTGGAGAAGGACTTCAAGCTCGGTAAAGTAGAGGGTCAGAGAAAAAAAGGAAGATCCTCAAAGAGATGGATTGACTCAGTGGCTGCAACAATAGGCTCAAACATAGTAACAATTGTAAGGATGGAGCAGGACTGGCAGTGTTTCATTCTGTTGTACATAGGGTCTCTATGAGTCGGAATCAACTCAATGGCACCTAACGACAACAAGCTAGAAATCTGTTTCAGAAATCAATATCTCCATTGTGAGAGGGCTCATGCAAAACTCATGTTCTTACCAACAAGCCAGCCTTGTGAACGTGAGCAGGGAGTGTGGGAATGTTGGGAAGCACTCGCCCAAAATCTCTTCTTGTGGTTGCCCAAAGCAGTCATTTGTAACTGTCCAAGTGGGGACTTGAACCTTGGGTTTAGGACTTAGGCTTGGATTTTAGGATGGTTTTCCATGTCCATTTTCTTACAATGAATTCATTCTCCTTAAGGGTTCTTTTAATACTATTCATGGAATATAGGCCACTTTCTACCATTAATTATAGTAATATGCATGTATTTCTCACATCACCTTGCAGAGGACAAGATATTTGAGGGTAAAAACTGTGTCTTTTTAATCTGCTTAGACCGATCAATGCCCTGACAAAAGCCTTTCACTTTTTATCTAAATTGATTAGACATTGTTTCCTCTCCTTCATCACGTGTTTATGCATACTTGGGGTCACCGTGAGTCAGAATTTACTCAACAGCAATTCGCTACTGATTAGAGGAGGACATGGCAAAGTAAGTGCAGCCAACCCAGTGGACAATTTTCCAAATAAGTATTCACCATTTCTAAGTCTAATGTTAAGGTCAAATTTCTCTCTTATTTAAAAGTGTTCAAGGGCTCAAATTTTACTATCCCATTCCAATAAAATGTGAGTTGGTTTCAGATTTAAATTCTTTTGCTATTCTATAATTTTGGCGTTATGATAGAACTGTGTGACCTTTGCACGTTAAACCAGCTGTCCCTTTCCCCATCTTCTTATTAAACTCATCCCCTGGCTTCATCACTCTTGTCTTCCTTGTTGTTGTGTTCTACTCCTACAGACTCAAGCTTCTTATCCTCTGACATATTTTCCCCACATTCTTGTCACCTGTCCCACATGCCATTCCTCTTACCCAGAATACTATATAATCAAGCTCATACCTCTTGACAGAGAAACCAAAAGCATGATCACTGCTCTCATATACTTCCAGCCACTCCAGTGCTCAGTTCCCTGTGTTCTATTCATTCCTTTTGAACCCTTATTGTTGTTGTTGCTGTTGGTTGCTGTTGAGTCAGCTCCAACAGATGGTGACCTTATGTATAATAGAATGAAATGTTGCTCAGTTCTGCACCATTTTCATGATCAATGGTATGTTTGAGTCCATTGCTGTGGCTATTGCATAGTGCTTTCCAACCTAGAGGGTTCATCCTCCACCACTATATTGGACAATTTTCTGTTGTGACCCTGTCTAGTCATCGAGTGCTACTATAACAGAAATACCACAAGTGGATGGCTTTAACAAAGAACAATTTATTTCCGCACAGTAAAGTAGGCTAGAAGTCCAAATTCAGGGCATCAGCTCCAGAGGAAGGCTTTCTCTCTCTGTCTGCTTTGGAAGAAGGTCCTTCTCATTAATCTTCCCCTGGACTAGGAGTTTCTCTGTGCAGGAACAACAGGTCCAAAGATACACTCTGCTCCTGGCACTATTTTCTTGGTGGTACAAGGTCCCCAACTCTCTGCTTACCTCCCTTTCCTTTTCTCTCTTGTAAGATTGAAGGTGGTATAGGCCATAACCCAGGAAAACTCCCTTTACATTGGATCAGGGATGTGACTTAAGCAAGGGTATTGCTAATCCTCTTTAACCACAGGCAGAAATTATGATTTATAACACATAGAAAAGTCACAAAATGGAGGACAATCACACAATACTGGGAATCACAGCCTAACCAAGTTGACACATATTTTTGGGGGATGCAATTCAATCCACAACAGACCCACAGGGTTTTCATTGGCTAATTTTTGGAAGTAGATCACCAGGCCTTTCTTGTTATTCTGTCTTACTCTAGAAGCTCTACTGAAACCTGTCCACCATGAGTGACCCCACTGGTATTTAAAATATTTGTGACATAGCTTTCAGCATATAGCAGCACACAAGCCACCACAGTAGAACAAACTGACAGACAGGTGGTGGTTTGAACCCTTATCACTCCCCAATTCCTCAGGACACATGTCTATTTCTCCCCAGTTGCTTAAGACCAAATTTCACGTGCCTCTTTCTTAATCTCCAGAGTGCAGCTGCCCATTGGTTTCTACTTCAGTAGAAGGTGGTGTTCTTATTTTCTGATCTCTTTGTCACTCTCTATAGGCTGTGGACTTAGTAGGTATCAACCATTTAATCTCTTAAATGTAAAAAGGAGGCAATTAACATGCACTGTAGGTTGTTTTTCCAGTTGTGAGATACATTTGCTGTAATCTAGTTATACATACTTGCTCTTTTACATTCATATACTATAATGAAATGACTGGTTAGCGTGTTAACAGTAATCCCTGCATGTGCAAACGGTTAACCACTTGACTACTAACTGAAAGGTTGGTGATTTGAACCCATAGGGTTTCCAAAGCTGTAATCTTTACGGAAGCAGATTGCCACATCTTTCTCCTATGGAGTGGCTGGTGGGTTCAAACCAATGACCTTTTGGTTAACAGCTGATCACTTAATCACTGTGCCACCAGGGCTCCTTACAATAACACAATAAGGTGTTAATGTATGGCCATGGAAAAGATGTAGGGAAAAGACTGGAAATGTCTTAGTCTCATTCTACTAATCAACTGAATAAGTCTCAGAAATTACCCAATAAATAATTTCTTCCTGACATTCCACAAATAAATTGAGGAAATAGGTCATAGCATTTAAGTTGTCACTTTTAAAAAACAGAACTAGCTATGATAGAGAATTTATTACATGTCCGTCCAACCCTCTAAAGGATAAAGGGAAATATAAGAAGGCCTCTGATCTTAAGTTATCACAGTTTATTTGAAGAGATGATGAATGTTTAAGGAGAATTCAAATGAGGCCAAAGATATTCTGCTCAACCTTTTTTACCTGCCACCTTTTGTATAATATATAGTGAGTCTATGTGTGCTAGCAGATTCTCATTCTCTTAGGCCCAACCCTCCAACTCCCTTCACTGAAAATTGGGGGAAATCATGTAGTACTCAGCTTGCTATCTAAGCAGACATTTGAACCTCAGCAGAATATCAGTTCAAACCTAATCATGGGCAACCCTAACAACTAGTCTCATTTAATGGTTTTAGTGTTGGGCACAGAAATGCTTTTCACTTATGTGTTTTTCAGATTTTCCAGTTCCTACTTGTCTGCCAGAAGAACAAACAAATCAGTCATAGAAGAAATACAACCAGAATGCTCCTTAGATGCGAGGATGGCCAGACTTTGGCTTGCCTACTTTGGACACATCATTAAGCCAAAAAACCCGTTGCCATCAAGTCAGTTCCAACTCACAGTGACCCTAGAGGACAGAGTAGGACTGTCCCATAGGGTTTCCAACGAGCAGCTGGCAGATTTGAACTGCTGACCTTTTGGTTAGCAGCTGTAGCTTTTAACCACTGTGCCACCATTAGGAAAGACCAACCACCAGAAAACGACATCATGTTTGGTAAAGTACACGGTCAGCAAAAATGAGGGAACTCTTCAGTGAGATAGATTGATACAACAGCCACAACAATGGGCTCAAACATACCAACAATCATGAAGATGGCACAGGGCCAGGCAACTACCCCGCAGGGTTTGCTAGGTTATAATCTTTACAGGAGCAGATCACCAGGTCTTTTCTTCTGTGGAGCCACTTGTGGATTTGAACCACTGACCTTTAGGTTAGCAGAAAAGTGCTTAACCACTGTACCACCAGAGCTCCTTTTTAGGTTAATAGTCCAGCACAAAAAGTTTGAGCATCCCTTAGGGCTTTATTATTTTATTCTTTCTCCAGGGCACAGGGACAGCACTTGACTTTTATTTAGGAAATTGCTAACCCTAGTTATCATGAGTTGAAAAATCCCTTGCTTATCTGCCCTAATCCACCTTTCATTTTGAACACAGTAAACAAAATTAAATGAAATTATACAAACAACAACAAAAAACTTTCCAGCTATAACAGATGGACCCAATCCATCTCGGTAGATAATATCTCATAAATGATTCATTGCCATTGCTTTAACCTAGAGCCTTTGTATTTTGCACATCTAAGTGAATAACCATTAGTAAGCTTTGTGCATTGCACTGTGTAAATTATCTTGAGTCTGTCATAATCTAGGGAGTAGCGCTGATATTTGGGGAAAAGGTTTGTTCTAGTTATTTCTATGCTGAATCTCTTATCAGGGCACAAGCTGCAGGTTATCAAACAGAACTAGATTCAACTCCAAACCTGACCTAGAGTTTTCCTTTAATATTTACAAATGAAGCATATGTCTTACTTAACACCTTAATTTAACAAATTGAAGGGATTTCATTTTTTCCATAGGCCTTATAAATATTTGATATGTTTGATAGAAGAGTTGTAATAAATGCTTAAAACATAGCCCCAAAGAGATACCTGAGTTTGCAAAAACAGCTCCCCATACCCTTAAAAATATGTCTCAAATTAACTCTCCTATTTACCTGGTACAGGTTTAAAAAAAGATTTCTAAGTCAGTCTTATGAGGCATTGATGGTTCAGTGGTAGAATTCTCATCTTCCACGCGGGAGATCCAGGTTTGATTCCCAGCTAATGCATCTCGTCCACAACCACCACCCATTTCTCAGTAGAGACTTCTGTGTTGCTATGATGCTGAACAGGTTTCAGTGGTGCTTCTAGACTAAGATGGACCAGGAAGGAAGGCCTGGTAATCTACTTCCAAAAATCAGCCAATGAAAATGCTGCAGATCACAACAGTCTGATCACAGGAATGGAGCAGGTACGAGCAGCGTTTTGTTCCTTTGTGCATGAGGTCACCATAAGTCAGGGGCTGACCTCACCAGCAGCTAACAACAACAACAAAGCAGACTTGCCTTTACTCGGCAGCTGAGCAACAAAGCAATTGGCTCTGAATAGTTCCTGGCCCTGCTTCAGCTATCCAAGGCAGTGGATTAACCTTCGTTAATGCAGAATTTTTTCTCCCACTGTTGCCTTCTGAAGTGAGGTGTCAAATTCCAAGACCATAATAGTAATCAATGGGTAACAGGTGTCACAGAGAATGAAGGAAATTAAGGGAAGATGTAGCTGAGAAAATGGGAGGGGGCTAGCACTCCCTCTTGGCACAATGGAGAGTTCAGTAGGGAGGCTTTTGGATCTCTCCCAATGTCTCTCTGCAAGTACATTTGTATAGTCTTTCTCCAGTTCCTCTCCACATGCCTATGTCACCAGGCATTCAAAGATCCTGCTGACTGTGATGTCCATGTTCGCCCTGCCACTCCCATTTCCTCCAGTGCAGCTAGGCCAATGGCTAGTTAATCATTAACCAATTCCTACTGCAGACCAATGATTCTTAATGTAATAAAAATGGAAGTATTCTTCTTGCTTCTGGGGGTTCCCTTCACCCACAGAAATGAAGAACTAAGGAAGACATCCTGGAGATCTCTAAAAAGAGGGGATTGTTAACACCATGTCATCACAGACTATACAGTTGACATATTATTTGTACTTTAAGGCTATGTTGGTCATGAACTGTGGAACTAAATGTAACCTGATCATTATCGTTTCTTCTTAGTTTCATGAGGATAAACTATACAGAAATATTATGTACACAATTAAGACCAGGGTAAATAACAAAAAATTATCAAGAAAAAGAAGAGTAGAAAGGTAAGAGTCTTTAAGTTACTTTGTAAACAAGCAAATAAAGGTTTAAATATGCAAACTCCAAGACAAAAAATGTGAATGTTTTAAAGTGGATTGACTTTTGCCCCAGTTCTGAACCATGTTGATACACAAAATAAAAGTGCTAATTAGCATGAGTCTTAACAGCACACCACCCTATGAGTCATTTTATGGTGTTTTTAACAAGCAAGGTCATTAATATATAATAACACAAAGCAAATAAATAATTTAGACATAAGCCTCCTGCACACGTTTGGGGGTTCCTTTGAATGACCTTTGAAAGAAATGACCTATTAGCATAATTGATTACCAACCATAGTGAAATCAGGTAGCAACTCTCTTCCCATTGTGTAAAGGGGGTAAGGCTATACGTCAGAACAGAGTCCAAGGTAAGGAGAAGGAGATTGACAACACCATAACTCACCTCCTCCCCCTTCCATTTCGTCACTCTTGGACTTCAGTGCAGAGCCCAAGAGCTAGTACCTGACTGGAAGGGGGGGCTTCTCTCTGCTCCTTGAATTGGGCATTGGCAGGTAAAATGTATCACTGTGCCTGTGAGGTTACAATGCAGCAGTCTGTCTGTTTACTGGCAGAACTTAGTGAGGAGTCTTGGGCCCAGTTTGAAATCTTCCCCAAAATAACAAGTGTGAATAAGTTAACTTTCCCTCTTTTGTACCATGACATGGAGGTTAAGTCACACTCTGGAGTTCAATAGATCTACGTTCAAATCCAAGTTACAACCATTCATCAGAAACTCTGGACCTCAGTTTCACATCTGTAAAGTGGATATAATAAGAACAGTTTCCTCATAGGGTTGTAAAAAAAAAAATTTTTTTTTTTTTTTTGAGGGTTAAATACAATAATGCTTCTAAAGCTACTTAGCCAAGACTGGCCTGACATATACTAAGTACTCAATATATACTGATTATTATTATTATTAAAAAACATAATTATTAAGGTTATCTTTACAGCTCTGGTGGTACAGTGGTTAAGAGCTACAGCTGCCAACCAAAAGGGTGGCAGTTCAAGCCCACAGCTGCTCCTTGGGAACTCTGTGGGGCAGTTCTAATCTGTCCTATAGGGTCGCTATGAGTCAGAATCAACTTGATGGTAACGAGTTTGGTTTTTTTGGTTATATTATTATTAATATTATCTTTATATTGTTACTACAAAAGCAGCAGACCGTCATGAAAATACACACCTTGGCTGCCAGCCACATCTTTCTACAATGGGGTAAAAAAGAAAAAATAACTAATACCTCCATTCCTAGAGTTGCCTTGATCAGAACATTTTTTAGTAGGACAAAGACCAATGGATGAAATAGTCAATAAAGCAAAGAGACCCAGGATTTTATCACAGATATTATTAGAGGCCAGCTTTCACTATCTTGTTTAAGCCTGGAAGGTAAACAGAACTGCCTGTGGAAAATGCCTCTGACATTTCATCCCTGTAAGTATAAAAAAGTTTGTATTAAAAGCTGCACAGTCACTCCAGCGTTGAAAGATATTACCATTCAGAGAAACTGGGTAAAGGGTTCACGGGAGATTTCTCTATTACTTCTTACAACTGCATGTTAATATACAATTATTCCCTCCTACCACCACTGCCGCCAAAAAAAAAAGTTAAAAAAAGAAAACTGCACAATTTCAAAATATTCTAGCCAGAGCATGGGATCATAGAACGTTTGAATCAGAAGGGACGTGGGAGACAAACCCTCTGATCCAATCCTTTCTTTGATGGATTAAAAAACTGAGAACTAGAGAGACACAGCTTGTTAGCTGGTTAGTAGCTTGGAAATCAGGGCCTGTTTCACAATCCACTGTTGCTTCCACTCCATTCGTGAACTCGTATTGTGAACCGTGCGGTGAGCTTACCCTCTTGACATAGGCCCAGAAAATGAGTGTCATCATCTTTAATTCACACATAAAAGAGGAAATGTGCAAAAGCTCCTCATTGCATAAAAAGTTTACAATTCTATATTTCTACCTGCTTTTTCTTCTAGTATACGGCACATAGTAGGTACACAATGGCTTCCTAACCAAAAAAACTCACTGTTGTTGAGTTGATTCCAACTCATTGCGACCCTATAGGACAGAGTAGAACTGCCCCACAGAGTTTCCAAGGAGTGCCTGGCAGATTCGAACTGCAGACCTCTTGGTTAGCAGCCGTAGTACTTAACCACTACACCACCAGGGTTTCCTAAGGGCTTCCTAGATGATGAAAACAGTTATCACTCTTAGCTACTAACCAGAAGGTTGGGGGTCCAAGTCCGCCCAGAGACACCTGGTGATATAATTCTGCAAAATCAGCCGCTGAAAACCCTATAAAGCACAGTTGTGCACTGACACACGTGGGGTCACCATGAGTCAGCATTGACTGAACAGCAACTGGCACTGGTAGATGCTATTAGCACTTTTATTTATTCACATGGTTCAGAACCGGAGCCAAAGTCAACACACTTCAAAACGTTTGTATTTGATAACAAACTAACTAATGAAGAAAGGAAAGCCATTGATATTACAAAGGAAACCACAGGTAACAAGTCAGAGAGACAGGGGGCAGATTATTGGATTCAGGGGTTTATGACAGAGTGGTTTGGAGGACACTTAAGATACAAAAGGACTCCCTGGGTGGCACAAACAGTTAAGCACTCAACCACTAACTGAAAGATTGGCAGTTCCAACTCATTCAGAGATGACTTTGAAGAAAGGCCTGGCAATCTACTTCCAAAAGGTCGCAGAACGCAATTCCACTCTGACACCCATGGGATGGTAACTGGTTTGTTTATTTATTGATTTTAATATTCAGAAGACAGGAGAAGAGGCTAGAAAAATAAGCAGGGGCCAGTTCCAGAAGAGCTGGGATGGGAACTTGGACTTTACCCAGCAGGCAGCTCACAGTTATTTACTAAAAGCTAAGTAAGACTGGGAAACCTGGTGGCGTAGTGGTTAAGAGCCATGGCTGCTAACCAAAAGGTCAGCAGTTTGATTCCATCAGGCACTCCTTGGAAACCCTGTGGGGCAATACTACTCTGTCCTATAGGGTCTCTATGAGTCCCAATCGACTCCACGGCAATGGGTTTTTTAAGTAAGACTAGTACCCTCCCTCAAGGGCTTCATTGCATGCAGGGAAGATCATCATCTAAGCAAATCATTTCAGTTCAGTGTGTATAATAACAAAAATAACAGAGGTGATAGGAACTATCATTGTGCGGCAAACACTGTGGTGATAGGAACTTGGGTGCTTTACTTCGTTTAATTCCCATCACAAAGCTGAGTGTTCTGTTGCTATCTTCTATAACTGAGGAAAGTGAAGGTTAGAGAATTGCCCAAGGACACAGATCTAGAAAGAAGCAGAGCTGGGACTTGAACCCAGATCCACAGGACTCCTAAAGCCCAATCTAAGCTAATACACTATGATGTTAAATTGGTGAGTTTTCCAGTTATCTTTTGTTTGTGTTTCAATTCCAGGGGGCTTTTAAATAATCATTATCCTTTCACCACAGGGGGTAAAGCTTATACAAATGCCGACTGAATGAAATTCAAGAACGGTGTGTTTGTCAATGGCCATTAATCAATCTATAGCCAACAAGTAAACTATTTGCAAAACAATTAACTTGTTGGAAAATGTGTAAACAAGACAATTCTAGCTATGGCAGACATTAGCCAAGAGGTAAGCTATGAAGAGCACAATATTAGGGCTCAAAAGACCTGTACACCACCTCCATTTAATTGTTTTTGTAACGTACCTATTGTATAACCAAAATCCACTGCCGTCAAGTAGATTCCAACTCATAGCGACCCTATAGGACCGGGTAGAACTGCCCAATAGGGTTTCCAAGGAGTACGTGGTGGATTCAAACTGCTGACCTCTTGGTTAGCAGCCATAGCACTTAACCACTATGCCACAAGGTTTCCTACCTATTGTATAGGTAACGAGAAACCAAAAAAGCCAAACCCTTTTCCACGAAGTTGATTCCTACTCATAGTGACCTTATAGTACAGGGTAGAACTGCCCCATAGGGCTTCCAAGGCTGCAAATCTTTATGGAAGCAGACTGTCACATCTTTCTCCCACAGAGCAGCTTGTGGATTCAAACTTTCAGTTAGTGCACTTAACCACTGCGTCACCAGAGCTCTGTACACGTAATGAACTTTCTTAGAAATTCAGTCCCCTGCAACCCTCAGGTAATTGGGAATTATTCCTTTCTTCCTGATTCACACACACAAAAAAATCAGTCTCACTAATAATAAATTGCAGGAGAGCAGGTTATATATAAACAATGAATAAAATTGTTTTTAGTTCAAATGTGTTATTTGTATTCCGTGACAGAGTGGTTTTGGAAGGCAGCAGAATGACCCACTCTGGAGAATCAAACTCAGAATCCTACTGGGCTTTGGGGACCTGTGAACCACCCCACGCCTGTTTGCCTATGCACATGTCAACACACATATTATGGGGGAAGGGTCCCTCCGTAACCCAAGCTGTTGCCATCGAGTCAATTCTAACTCACAGTGACCCTAAAGAACAGTAGAACTGCCCCTTAGGGTTTCCAATGAGCACCTGGTGGATTCAAACCATAGACCTTTTGGTTAGCAGCCGTAGCTCTCAACCACTAGGCCACCAGGGTTTCCGAGGGTCCACGGCTTCATCAAATTCTTACAGAGATCTATCCCTCAAGAAAAATTGAAAATAAAAATACCCTTATGCAAAGGAGTAAACTAAGGCTCAGGGGTGTTAAATCACTTACATGGGATCACACAGCCGTTTATGGAACACCCAGGACAAAAGCTGACTGTCTCCCAGCCCAGAGCTCTGTCTCCTCCATCAAAAGTTTAATCAACTCTGTCTCTGGCAACATGAATATGGCCCGTAGTTAATGCAGATAAAGACCAATGTCTAGAGAAAGCAAACATCTCCCTACAGCTCCATGGTGCAGCCTGATACCTCCAAGAATTCAGGAGATATGAAAGTGCCACTTTAGGCCATATGTTTTAAAGTCAATGTTTATAGTCTAACAAGCATTTATTTATTTATACTTTAAAAGAAATTCATCATTCAAATACTCTGGTGGTATTATATTTAAATAGAATGTAAAAGCCACTTGCCTTTTCTCCCTCCCTGCTGCCCTGATTGGCCACATTCTACAGCAGCAATAACACAATTCCTCTCCCCACCAAGAACCCTGCTGCTATTTGGAATGTAATTGCCCAGTACCCCGCAGAGATTGCATTCCCTACAGCACCAGCAAAGCTTTTCCCGTGGAGACAGGGCAAAGTACACTGAAGGCTAATCCGGGGGATGTTAAGGATCTGTTAAAATAATGAACTTTATTTTTTCAAGTGAAAAGGGAAATTAAGGGCCTGACTTTCAGCTTTATTTCCATATTATCACTGGACTAGATCTACATTTTTTAGCCAAGTTTATACAACCATGGGACTCTTAGCAGGAGCCAAATATGCGATCCAACCGATACATTGACAATCTTACTGACACATGACTGGAGTTTCTAATTCTCATTAAACCATAGAGATGCAACCCTTCTATGAAGCCTAAACCCATTGCCATAGAGTCGACTCCGACTCATGGCAACCCCGTGTGTCAGAGTATAACTGCTCCATAGGGTTTTCAATGACTACTTTTTCAGAAGCAGATCTTCAGTCCTTTCTTTCAAGGTACCTCTAGGTGGAATGGAACCTCCAACATTTCAATTAGCAGTCAAGTGCACTAATGGTTTGCACCATCCAGGGACTCCGTCCATGGAGCTTACACCCCCACTTTTACTTTCCCTGAAGTCAGAATTTGGTAATCTCAAAATGAGCTGGGGAACACAGAGGCCAGGTTTCCCCCACCTGGTTCTATTACTACCACCATTACCACCTTGTGTTGTCCTGAGGCATTAAAACAAGCGGGAATCAGGCAACAGCATTGGCCAGAGACCAACAATCTCATTAACCATGATGGTCTTTGCTCTAACTTGACCTATCCAGTCCGACTTTGTAGGTTTTACACATCTACAGGATTACTTTTATTTGGTGATTATATTGGACTAGTGCATAGAGAGATCTATGCTTGTGTATTAGTTTTCTAGGCTTCCTCTAACAAACTATCACAAACTGGGGGCCTATAAGAACAGAAATTTATTGTCTCACAGTTCTGGAGGTGTTATGGATTGAATTGTACCCCCTCCAAAAATATGTTGACGGGGGAGGAACAATTCAGGAAAGGAGGGTGAGAATGATTGCACAACTTGAAGAATGTAATCAATGTCACTGAATTGTACATGCAGAAATAATTAAACTGGTGTATTTTTGCTTGTGTATTTTTAAAAATAACAAAAATTTTAAAAATAAACAAATAAGTTATGTTGAAGTCTTAACCCCTGTACCTCCAAATATGGCACTTTTTGGAAATAGGGGTTTTCTTTTGTTACATTGATGAGGCTGTACCAGAGTAGAATGGATCCTACACCTAATCCCTTCTGAGTGGTTTTTTATAAAAACAGCAGAATAGACAGAGACACACACACACACACACACAAAGCAAAGACAGATGCCATGTGAAGATCCCTCTACAAGCCAGGGAATGCCAGGGAACCCCAGAGCTACCAACAAGGAAGGACACTACCCTAGAGTAAATGGCCTGATTTGGACTTCTAGCCTCCATAACTATGAGAGAATAAAGTCTTGTTCTTTGAAATCATCTATTTGTGGTATTTTTGTTATGGCAGCCCAAGACAACTAAGGCTAGTTCAGTGTCAACAGGGTCGTGTTACTCCAAAGATTCTAGGGAAAGATTCTTTCTTAACTTTCCCACCCTCTGGTAGCCCCGGACAGTCCTTGCCTTGCACCTGAAACATAATTCTGCTGTGGCATGACCATCCTCCCTCTGTGTGTCTCTCTTCTCTTTTGTAAGGACACCATTCATATAGGATTAGGGTCCACTCTAGTATGACCTCATGCTAACTTAGTTGGTAACATCGTCAAAGACCCTATTTCCAAACAAAGTCATGTTCACAGGTACTGGAGGTTAGGACTTCAACATATCTTTTTGGGGAACATAGTTCAATCCCTAACAGCTTGCTTCCAGGGTTGCCAAATACCTATGCGTATTGCTTAGACGCGGCAGATTGACAAGAGGATGTTCTATGCGTTTGTATTTTAAGTGATAAGGAAATATAAGTGTTGTTTGCTGCCATGACGGTCAGGGAGTTTTGGTGGCATAAATGTCTCCAGAAAGATGAGCAAATTGGCCCTTTCAGAGAGCAGGATTGCCAAGAAATCTGGAGCGGGGGGTCAGCTTCAGGGAAACACAGTCTGGCCTATAAATTAGGCAAATCACTTCCCCTTATAACTGCACTTTAGAAATTGATTTTTATATTAAAATGGACAGATAGATAAGACATTCAATGAGCATGTCTCACCTTTATCTCCTTTGGTTCAAATTAACCCCCTGTTTAAAATTCTGGGCACCACTGAAAAACAAATTTTACAAAACAATTGAAATTTCCTAATCCCTGATTAGAATCAAATCATCCTGCCTTTTCTACTGCAAGCATCAAAAAACTTTTTAAAAGATTTTTTTGAAGGAGGGAAGAATTTGTTAGAAAGTGTAATTCTCAGAATAATAGAAAAATCTTTAAACTTCTGGGCACAAAAATTTCACTTCGCAGTCACAAAACCAAAAACCAAACTTGGGATCTTCCAACCTCAAATCAATTATTTTGTTTTCTTGAACAATTTATAGGCAGTCTCCGGGTTATGAACAAGATCTGTTCCTAAGTCTGTCTTTAAGTCAAATTTGTAGGTAAGTTGAAACAGGTGCTTAGTCAAGTGCTTGTGTCAAGTGCTTGTCTTAGCATATAGTATATGTCATAGATTGAATCATGTCCCTCAAAAAGTGTGTGTATCAATTGGGCTGGGCCATGATTCCTGGTATTGTGTGATTTTCCCATATGTAGTAAATTCTGCCTCTATGATGTTAATGAGGGAGGATGGGTGGCAGCTGTGTTGGTGAGGCAGGTCTGTTGAGGATTAGACTGTGTCTTGAGGCAATCTCTTGAGATATAAAAGATAGAAGCAAGCAGAGAGACAGGGGGACCTCATACCACCAAGAATGCAGCACAGGGAGCAGAGCACATCCTTTGGACCTGGGGTCCCTGCACCTGAGAAGCTCCTCGACCATGGAATGATTGAGGACAAGGACCTTCCTCCAGAGCTGATAGAAAGAGAGAGCCTTCCCCTGGAGCTGACACCCTGAATTTGGACTAGTAACCTACTAGACAGTGAGAGAATAAATTTCTCTTTGTTAAAGCCATCCACTTGTGGGTATTTCTGTTATGGCAGCACTAGATGACTAACACAGTATATATTTTACCTTTTGTCATGGATTGAATTGTGTCCCACAAAAAATATATGTTAACTTGGTTAGGTCATGATTCCCAGTATTGTGTGGTTGTCCTCCATTTTGTGATTGTAATGTTATGTTAAAGAGGATTACTGTGGGATTGTAATACCCTTACTAAGGTCACATCACTGATCCAATGTAAAGGGAGTTTCCTTGGAATGTGGCCTGAACCACCTTTTATTTTACAAGAGATGAAAGGAAAAGGAAGCAAGCAGAGGGGGGAGACCTCATACCACCAAGAAACAGTGCCAGGAGCAGGGTGCATCCTTTGGACCCAGGGTTCCTGTGTGGAGAAGCTCCTTGTCCGGGGAGGATTAATGACAAGGACCTTCCTCCAGAGCTGACAGAGAAAGCCTTCCCCTGTAGCTGATGCCCTGAATTTGGACTTCTAGCCTACTAGGCTGCGAGAGAATAAATTTCTCTTTGTTGAAACTATCCACTTGTGGTACTTCTGTTATAGCAGCACTGGATGACTAACACACATTTCTATACATATAAAACACTTAAGAAACACTTCCAAATTCTACCATGTTTTCAAGAGTGTCACAGAGTAGTTCATGCATTCATTATTATGAACCATTGTAATTAACTCAAATGTTTAATATAATAGACTTTATGGCAGTCCATTCTTAAGTACGAGTTGTCCATAAGTCAGATGGTCATAACCCAGGGACTGCCTGTAACTGGCACTCACCCATTAAGAAATCAGTCAGTTTTCCACAAATAACTTATTGAATGCCTACCAAGCACCACATATAGTAGAAAATAAGCACAAAGTCTTCCTCATCGAGGTCATGTAAGAAATATAAAATACACAAATAATTATGAAACATACTATCATATATATTATCATGAAGAAATATAAAGACAGGTAAGGAGATAGTGACAGATGGTGTCAGTTAACATAGAATTATCAGACAAGTCCTCTCTGAAGAAGTAACTTTTGAGTAAAGACCTGTATGAGTGAGACAGCAATGCCACGTGAACATCTGGGGAAGAATATTCCAAGAAAACAGAAAAAATAGCAAGGACCAAGACCTTTGGACAAGAAGGCTATTTGTAAGAAGACCAATATGCTTGAGGCCAGTCATGTAGCTTCTTGTGCATGACTTACTAATACTATGTTCTAACTACTAGGTCCACACATTTTCATTCTAATATCTTTTTTTTTTTTTTACTACTACACTGTAGAGTGATCAGATGACCTCCACCAATTACCAAAATATAATTATGATTCTCAGTTGCAAATAAGAGAAACTACCTCTAAAGACTTTAGCAAAAGGAAACGTATTAGAAAGATATGAGGGGGCTGACAGAATTGATAGGAGGCTTAAGAACGGTGGGGAGCCACAGATGCTCCAGAGAGCCAGGAGGCCAACTCCATAGCCGTGCTCTCAGTACAGGGTGAGTCTGAGAAGCACAACAGGGCTCTGACGAATGATCCCCACTGTTCCTTCCATTGAGTTCTGCATGCTCAGGAGTCAAAAAGCCCCAAAAGGAGCATCAGATTGGTCAAATTTAAGGACCAGTAAGGTGCGAAGAGGAAGAATCTGGACACTTTTAGCTTCCATAACAGAACAAGAATCAGAAAGAACCTTTCCCCCAAGATTACTCACGAAAGAGATTAATAATGCAAAAAGAAATGTGTACTATCATGAAGGGGTAAACGACGGGAAGTCAAAGAAATCTCAAATGTCCTCTATACCAACCGTCTCTATGAGTATCAAAATAGTCAGCTATTCAACTCAATTCCTGCTTAGAATGATGGAATACGGTAGGGTTTGGTTGCACAGAGTGAGGGAGGGTGTGAGGGTAAGAGAAAAGCATGGAGTTTTTTGCTGCCTTGAAAGGAGATCAGCCACTTGTCTGAAATGGGTCAGGATCATTGCATCTCCCACGTTGTGCCAAACCATAGGTATAATTACTTCCAATTACCTCTGATTTTCACAAGGGAAAACCAACAATAATCAAAGGGAAGTTAAGAATCCTCCCAAGCAGTATATTTTAACGTAAATGATTATCATTCTATGCTGATTTCCTAGCCCTCGAGCACTTTAATTTGACTTGTTATTAATAATATAACAAAAGGTTATGTTGCCCCTACTGTAGGCTAGCGTTTTACCAAGTATTTTACATACATTATCCCACTTATTCCTTAGAAAAAATCGTATAAACTCAGTATTATTTTTCCACTTAACAAGCAGAATCACCGCGGCTCAGAAACTTAGAATTTGAACCTAGATTTATTTGACTCCAAAGCGTCTGTGCTTTCCACCACGCTATTGGAAAAATCAGGGGACCTGACATCAGAGTACTTGAATGCAAGTCCACAATTAACAGATGTAGGCCTGTGACTTTGGGCTAACTATTGTGATTTCTCTGTGCCTCAGTAGCCTGATCGAGAAAACGGGGATAATTAACAATTACTAGTGGTTTTTTTGCGTTAGGAGGACCACATGTGAAAATTATAAAATGCTATACAAATCAAACTTATTATCATTACCTCAGTATGTAACACAACTGAAGACAATCAGGAGACAGGCCTAGGCACAGAGAATAATCTGGTTGTACATGGAACAGGGGCTAACTAACCAATAATCAAGGTATGGGTGTGTTGCTGTGATACTGGAAGCTATGCCACTGGTATTCCAATACCAGCAGGGTCACCCATGGTGGACAGGTTTCAGCAGAGCTTCCAAACTAAGACTAGAAAGAAAGACCCGTTGGTCTACTCTGCAAAGAATTAGCTCCTGAAAACTTTAAGAATAGCAGTGGAATGTTGTCTGATACGGTGCCAGAAGATGAACCCTTCAGGTTGGAAGGCACTCAGAATATGACTGGGGAACACATAAAGATCAATATCCTATGGATTGACACAGTGGCTGCAACAATGGGCTCAAGCATAGCAACAATTGTGAGGATGGCACAGGACCGGGCAGTGTTTCGTTCTGCTGTGCATAGGGTCGCAATGAGTCGGAACCAACTCAATGGCACCTGACAACAACAACAACAACACAAGGTATTGGTGGGCTTCCAGTAAACAAGGTATGCATGGGCTTACTTGTGCTTACTTACTAATCTGTAGTACACAACTTCACCTGTTTACAGATTAGTATGTAAGCACAGGTAAGCCCATGCATACCTTGCTTATTGGGTTATTTGTTCCTGATGTGGAATGCTGGTAGGGGAGGGGAAGGGGTCCCAAACTGCAACGTTGCTCTGACCAGCTCTAGCTGAAGACAGGACGGAGGAGTAGGAAATATTTTGAAAAACTGTACCTAATAGCATCTGCAATTTAGGATATGATTTTGCGGCTGCCTTGCTGTTACAGGAATAAATGAAACAAAATTATTGAATTTAAAGACAATCTCGTTACTCTTGATAGGTTTGGCTGCCTGATAACATTTTGGAACTGCCAGAGGAGGCAAGGTTACATTTTTATAACTTTGAAACTGTCAGGAAAGTGGAGAGTAAAATTAAGTTTGTTCCCTTTTACAGCTACAGGTAGAGGGAAATTGCACTGTTAGATGAAGGAGAAAGCATATGACAGCTCTAATATTACAAATGAGTATCTCCGTGAGCACTGAAAGTTTGTATACAGAGGACGATTTTTTTCTCTCCTTTGGTAGGATTATAGAAAACTGATATATTGCAGATCAGAACCAAAAGAGAAAAGTGGAACCAACAACAATATACTAACCACTCAACAGAAGTACAGATGCAAGAGGTGGTGTATTTTTCTCATTTAAAGACACTTTGGTTTGAAGGAGACGTGAAAATAGAAGCGCCCGAATTGATGTTTACATAGAATTACTTCCAATTTACACTTTACCAAATCTTCCTCTTTTTTATTGGAGTTTGTGAATCATGATCTTAACATGAGTATTTATTTAGAAGTATTGCACACTAAGTATTTACATACACCCTTCTAACACCAAAACAAGGAGCCCTAGTGGTGCAATGGTTGAAGAGCTCAGCTGCTAACCAAAAGGTCGGTGGTCCGAACCCACCTGTTGCTTTGTGGGAGAAAGATGTGGCAATCTGCTTCTGTAAAGAATATAGCCTTGGGATTCCCATAAGGAAGTTCTAGCCTGCCCTATACGGTTGCAATGAGTCGGAATCGACTCAATGGCACACAACAACAATAACACCACCAAAAGCTATGTTTAAAACGATACACCCCTTCTCTCCAATTACAACGAAGAAATGTCCCTCTTCCCTTCGGAGGGCAAGACTTACACATGAGCCCTGGATCTCAAACCCCCCAAACCTCCCAGAAGCCCTATCTGCAAGCCCTTCTTTCTCTAGCATCTTCAACAGAGAATATGGATTCTATGCTGTCTTTTAGCTACTGTATTTCCCTTCTAATAATCTTCATAGCCAAGAGTTTCAAAAGATGGTCTCAGCTTCCTTATCTCTCATGTACTCTACAGTCTATTTCTATCAGGCATCTTCCCACACCAAAGGCATCCTCTTGCTAAAAATTATTCACATTGCCTGATTGAATGAGACATTCTTCATCATTCTCAACTCCTGAGCAGCATTTGATACTTGTGACCATCCCCTCCTTGAAACTTTTTTCTTTCTCTTGGCTTCCTTCACAGCAGACCGCCCGGGTTTTGCTATCATCTCTCTGGCTATTCGTTAATCTCTGTTGCTGGATCCTCCCCTTCCACAAGATATAATTGTCCTGTCCACTGTTTTCTTCTCACGTTATTTTCTCTCCATATGCAATCTCATCTACTTCTATCGCTTTAAATACCAAATACATAAAATGGCTCCAAATTTTGTATCTCCAGCCCAGCCTCTGCTTTAAGACATAAGATCTGCATATCCAACTAACTATTTGGTGTTTCTACTTGGCTGTCTCACAGGTAACTCATCATTATCATGCCCAAATGCAACTTTCAATAGCCTCTCTCACCTTGTATTGGCTACTCTTTCAATTCATCCCATTCCAGTACTTGACTTCATTATGTATGTCCTGTTGTCCATGCCAATAACCTCAGAGTAACTCTTGACTTTAGAGGCTCCACATCTACTCTGTGGACTCTATTTCAAGAATATATCTCACTCCTCTCAACTCCACTGTTGTTGTTTGCCATCGAGTTGCTTCCGACTCATAGCGACCCTATGAGACAGAGTAGAACTGCCTCATAGGGTTTCCTAGGCTGAAATCTTTATGGGAACAGATCACCAGGTCTTTCCTTTTGCAGAGTAGCTGGTGGGTTTTAATCTCTGACCTTTCGGTTAGCAGCCTAGCACTTAACCATTGCACCACCAGAGTTCCTTTCCTCAACTCCACTACTAGCATTCAAATTATTAGTATCCTGGGCAGCTACAATGACCTGACAGTTGGTTGCCCCACCTCCACTTCCTCCAAAACTTTCTACACATGGAGGACAAGTGCTTTTAATAGCAACTCAAATCATGACACTGCCCCACTTAAACAGTTTCTGTGGTTAAATTATACTTAGGATAAAATTGTTCACACACCTAAGAGGCCCTGTATGCTCTGGTGACTGCTACCTCTTAGTGTTCACCTTAAGCCGTTCTCATCCTCCTCTGCTCCTACTACTCTGACTTCTCTTACTTTCCCACCCAGGACTTTCACGCATGTGTTCCAACTTCCTGAAATACTTCTCACCCAGTTTACCATACTCATCCTTCAAGTTGTAAGTCAAAACTAACATGCATAGGGACGACTTCTCTGAGTCCACCCACCACCTATTAGATTTCCTGAGACAGTCTTCTATTCCACCCTTTACATTTCCTTCATAGCATGCAGCCCTGTTTGCCATTATGTATTTGGCCAAGTATTTAAGTTTCTTCTCACTGTCTCTTTGTTCAGCAGGGGCAAAGGCTGCATTTCGTTCATCACTGTATCTTCATTGCCAGCACAGGGTCCCACCCAGAATTAAGCAAGGTTTAAAAGTCCCAGGAATTTTTAAAAACTCAGTTACCACTGTAGGGTTAAATCTTGGTCCTAACTGCCTTTTAACATCTATGAAAAGGTTTCAGACCCGGAAGAATAAATACTGATTGAAAAGTATGTAATAAAATAAATTACAAAATTTAAATCTATGTGCTCAATTAAATTTCTATGAAACACAATATTACATCTATACATTGACTACAGTTTCATTCAACTCTGACATAATTTACATATAAATTATATTTAATATGGAAAACCTTGTGGCATAGTGGTTAAGAGCTATGGCTGCTAGCCAAAAGGTCAGCAGTTTGAATCTACCAGGCACTCCTTGTATACCCACCTGGGCGGTTCTACTCTGTCCTATATGGTCGCTATGAGTCAGAATTGACTCGAAGGCAATGGATATACTTAATATAGAAAATGAGTGCATTTGATATGATGTAAGGTAGAGCCTCCAAAATTAAGATGCCTCAGGCCTACATCATTCTTAAAATAACCCTGGACTGTCCACACTACTGAACATCCAAATGAAAAGGGAGAGAAAAAAATCCACATTTTATTGATACCATATCAAGCAAGTAAATACTTGAAAACACTTCAGGTTCAGTGCTTCAGTTTTCCTTTGAATGTTTGAGAGGATATTGACAAAGCCTAATTCTAAAATAATATCAAATTAAGAAATAATCATGTTATATGCAGACAACCAGAGAGAAGGCCTTTGCAAATTTATTTGACCCAGTCTGATCCCAGAACCCACGCTCTTAACCACTCTGCTTCTCTGAGATACATTAGGTGAGCGTTAAAAGAGATACTGTAAAATAGTAACTCACAATGGCATTAATAAATGTGAGGTCCTTCCCTGGGTCTCTTACATGAGAATGTGCGAAGCACTGGTTATGGAACCCCAGTGCCTCTCTACTATGTCATCGTTACTATCAGCACTCTCTTCTTCCATATCTACTGACAGCTACACTATGGGAAGGCACTACCTGGTCTTTAGCTATCATAGTATAGATCATGCAAAGAGGTTACAACATGCAAACCTCATAGAGAGCCAACCTGAGACAGCTCTGTCTTCAGTGGGCTTGGAAGAATACGTGTTATGTGAATAATATTAAAGTGAGTCTTCTAAAAAATTGAGAAATTACATTTTAATCATATTTTCAAGTGAATATAATTCATAATTATTTTATTAATATAACTTCTCACTCACTATATAACTCTACTCTTCCACGCAATGATCCAAAAGTATACTGAATTACTTGTCACCTTTTTAAGAATCTTAATCTTTTAAAAGACTAAAAATCATTGAAAACAGAATTATTCTTTCTACAATAGGCAACACGTATTTTTGTTAATCTTAGAGTACACGATGCATAAAGAAGAAAAGGAAATACAAATTTTATTTTACCTTTACTAAAACCTTCCAAAAACCTTTGGAAATGTTTGTCATTCCAAAATATGTATTTTCGACATAATGTAAGCTTTGATTTTCTTATCTTCAAAATTATTGCTATAGGAAAACAATACACATGGACATATTTATAATTTGCATTATTGTCAAGCAAAAATGTGCCAAACATTAATTCTTTAAAATCAAACTCATCTAAGATCTCCGTACAATAATTACACAGGCACAATGAGTGGATAGGTTAGGGTGACATCATTCACAGGTTTTGAGCTCAAGAATAACTTTCTAAAGATGACTTTTGCAGCTGTTAGTAACCATATAAATTCAAGTGATATTCATTACTGCCATCATTACTCTTCATTCGTCTATTTTACTGCTCCTCCTCCTGTAGGATATAAAAAATTGCTCTAGTACCCATCTCTACTACCCACCATGATGTAGAGATGAGCTGGTCAGCTAGACAGGCAAAAATGTGAGTGACTTCTCTGTTTTCACCCCAGAATGAGAGTTTTGCCTCCTGCCTGTACAGCAGTCATGCCTATGCATCACTCTTTGGTCATCAGCCCAGAATACCTTCATTTCCGGCTTTCATTGGAACTCTACCCATAATTGGCTAGTATCCAGGGCCTACCAAAGCCAACTAATGTTCCTGTGGAGGAGCATGTTAACTCTGCAATTCTCTGAGTTCTCCAAGCTCTATTCCAAAACAAGCAGTGCATTAAAATCCAATATCCCTGGACTATACTAACCTACTTCTTGAATTGCAATTTAGTATAATGAAAACTAGCCATCTCAATACATTGGCTAGATCTTTTCCAAAACTGCAGTTGAATATGTTGTCCACTATGTCTCTCAGAGACAATTCAACAGATTCTTTCTTGTTTTTAGCATTAGGAAGTGCACTTGCATATGGGTTCGCTTCCACGTTAGTCAAAGAGAGCTGTGTAACTTTTCATATTTGTTTGTTTGCTTGCTGGCTGGCTTTAGCAGCTAGGAACCAAAGAACTAAATTTACTGCTCAATTCCCATAACTAACTCACTGAATGCTCCTAGTATAATTATTTTCCCCCTCTGTCTAAATTGGGAAACCCTGGTGGTATACTGGTTAAGTGCTATAGCTGCAAACCAAAGGGTTGGCAGTTTGAATCTGCCAGGTGCTCCTTGGAAACTCTATGGGATGGTTCTACTCTGTCCTATAGGGTTGCAATGAGTCGGAATCGACTTGACGGCACTGGGTTTGGTTTTTTGGCTCTCTAAATTGACTTTTTTTTTTCCATCTTTTTCCTCCCTACCACACCAGAAGGATATGGCGCACTCATCAGTAACACTGATTCACTGCAAAACTAGGGAAATGACTAAAAAGGCCTTTGGATTGAGTAAGGATGTCACCTTGAGAGAACAGCAGATTTTCATCAGTAACAGTCATTCCCTACAAAAGTAAGAATTTTCATCTCACCCAAGATTATCCTGACATTTTTCCCTCCAGTCCATTGCTCCCTCTCTCACCTCACTTCAGTTAAAAATTGTTGGTCTAAATCAGGAGTTAACAAATTTTTCTGTGAAGGACTCCAAAAAACCCATTGCCATTGAGTCAATTCTGACTCATAGCGACACGATAGGACAGAGTAGAACTGCCCAAAGAGCTTCCAAGGCTGTAAATCTTTACGGAAGCAGACTGCCACATCTTGGTGGGTTTGATCAGAACAACCTTTTGGGTAGAAGCTGAGCATTTAACCACTGTGCCACCAGGGCTCCTTGTGAAGGACCAGAGAGTATATATTTCAGGCTTTATAGGCCATACAGTCTTTATCACAGCTACTCATCTGTGCCACTCTGGCATGGAAGCAGCCACAGACAATATACAAGAAATGAGCATGGCTGCATTCCAATAATAATTTTATTTATAAAAGCTTGTCATGGATTGAAGTGGGCTTGTGGCCATAGTTTTACTGACCCCTGAACTAAACAGTTTCTAAGATTGCTTTTTAAGTTTTATTTTAATGTTCTATTTTGTTTATGTTTGATATGGTAAGCCACTTAAAAATATTTTATTCAATTAGAAGAGGGTTATAAATAAGGACTGAAACAAAATTCAGGCGTTCTCTATTATAGGTGGAGCCCTGGTGGTGCAGTGGTTAAGAGCTACGGCTACTAACCAAAAGGCTGGCAGTTTGAATCTACCAGCCACTCCTTGGAAACCCAATTGGGCAGTTCTACTCTGTCCTATAGGTTCACTATGAGATGGAATTGATTCGAGGATAATGGGTTTGATTTTCTTGGTTTATATTACAGGTGGCCAAAATATAATTCACTGCAGTCCTAGAAATTTACACTCTATGATGGGAGAAAAGAAGCCTATACAAATAAGTATCAACCACGCATCTCTCAGTTTGTCATACTGTGGTGGCTTGTATGTTGCTATGATGCTGGAAGTTATGCGACTGGTATTTCAAATATCAACAGGATCACCCATGAGGGACATGTTTTAGTAGAGCTTCTAGACTAAGATAGACTAGGAAGAAAAGCCTGGTTATCTACTTCCAAAAACTAAAAAAAAACTAGCCAATGAAAATCCTATGGATCACAACCAGAACATTGTCCAGGTTGGAAGGCACTCAAGATACACAATGGCTGCAGCAATGACTTGAGCTCACCAACAACCATGAAGATGATGCAACACTGGGCAATATTTCATTCTGTTGTATATAAGGTCACCATTATTTGGAGTCAACTCAATGTCAACAACAAATAAGTATAACGCAAGTGCTAAAAGAGAGCTACACACAATGTTCTGTGAGAGTTCACAAGACAGCAGTCCTTCAAGCCCTAAAAGCAGAGAGACATCCTGCTAGAAGTGATACTGGATCAAAGCCTTTTAAAACACATGGAAATTGACCAGGCAGACGTAAAGGGAGTAGGTTTTCCAAAGGGCCATGTGGTCCAACCAGAGGTGAGGAAGCCTGGGGATATTCATTTATAATACACGGTTCACATAGAAGACAACTGAGAGGTCATAATGATAAGATTTGTCAAAGACGCAAGGTTAAAAAGTTTGAAATAATTACTAGACCATAGAGAATCACTGAAGGCTTTTGGGCAAGGAGAGGATTGTATCTTAATCTTTATTAGTTTGTTAGCAACAGATAGGAAAAAAGAGAAACTGAACATAAAACCTTTACAAGAATGATGTTCAAAGGCAGGGAGGGGATGTATGCCTTTCCTTTGGGGAATATACAAATCACCTACAGGGATTTTTCAGCCTATATAACTTGAGTTCAATGATTCTGATCAAACTCGTAGCTGTTGAGTTGATTCCAACTCGTAGCGACCCTGCAGGACAGAGCAGAACTGCCCCACAGGGTTTCCAAGGCAGTAATCTTTACAGAAACAGACTGCCACACCTTTCACCTGTGAAGAGTGCTAGTGAGTTCAAACCACCAACTTTTCAGTTAGCAGACAAACACTTAACCACTGTGCCAGTAAAGCAGCACAGTCAAGAAATCAAATGACATATTGCATTGGGCAAATCTGCTGCAAAACACCTCTTTAAAGTGTTAAAAAGCAAAGATGTCACTTTGAGGACTAAGGTGTGCTTGACCCAAGCCATAGTGTTTTCAATCACCTCATATGCACAGTGAAAAAGGAAGACCGAAGAAGAATTGATACATTTGAATTATAGTGTTGGTGAAGAATATTGACTATACCATGGACTGCCAGAAGAGCAAATAAATCTGTCTTGGAAAAAGTATAGCCAGAATTCTCCTTAGAAGCAAGGATGGTGAGACTTTGTCTCACTTACTTTGGATGTATTGTCAGGAGGGACCAGTCCCTGCAGAAGGACATCATGCTTGATAAAGAAGAGAGTCAAAGAAAAGGAGGAAGACCTTCAACAAGATGGATTGACATGGTAGCTGCAACAATGGACTCAAACATACCTAATGATGGCACAGGACTGGGCAACTTTTCATTCTGTTATGCTAGGGTCGATGGAACCTAACAACAACAACAACGATTCTGATATTAGGGAATACTCCCCACTGATCACTGTTAATAGGGAATCATTGCGTTGGCAAGCCTCTGTTAGAGCACTACATGTCTCAGGCATGTTGAGTTGGGGAATAAAAATTGAAAAATCCTGGATTAGAAGGCTGTTGCAAAAATCCAGTCAAGAAGCAAAAAGGAGGTGAAATGTGCTGATAAGAAAAAAAAAATTTTTTTTTTTTTCTAAGAGTGAGAATAAATATGAGGGTTTAAGACTTTGCCCAAACCAGAATTGCTTCCCACATGGCAAGACCACCCTGAAATACCTGGAAGCTGGAGCGGAATCAACAGAAGGGGGCTGTCAGGAGGAACACAGTCAGGGGAAAAGATAAGTTCAGTCTGAACTTTCAAAAAGATCATACAGGTGAAGAGCAAGTAAAAGGTAGAGTATGTGTGTCTGAAGCTTGAAGGATAATTCAAAGCTGGAAGTGGCAAAAAGGCCATTATCCAAAGAGATAGTCATGGCTGAGGTTCTGCATCAGGTCACAGAGAAAGCATATTCAGAAATGAATAAGCTTGCAGATCACTTCTACATGGTGGCACAAGAAGAGAGTTCCCAGAAGAAGCAGTTAGGAAAAGGAAGGAGAGAAAACACATTGTCCCAGAAGCCAAGAGTCAGCATGAAGGGAATCACTAAGCCAAACAGGTCAAGAAAACCAAGGGCGGGGAATCGGGCCTTTGGACTGAGCAAGGAAGTCACTGGCCACTTTTGGGAGAACAGCAGATGGGTTACAGCAGAACACAGGCTGCAAAGGATGGAGGCGTGAGCTGGGTGAGGAATTGCAAGCAGCAACTGTAAATCCTCTTGAGAAATCTGGGAGTGGTTTGTTCCTGGGATACTATAAATAACAAGAATGCAGGAAGTCAGGAGATGAAAGGGACGTTTTAGTAACAGGAGAGGAGTTTGCAACCGACAGTGGATTAACCAGCCCCAAGGTTACAATCTGCCTATGGTGTAATGGTGCAGGCCTTGAGATGTTTGCCACTCAGAGGATAGTGGATTCTGGCTTCCAGTAATGGGACAGTTGGCCAGGGATCACCATCACCATCATCAAAAGCAGTTAGAAAGCCGAGTGAAAGTTGCATGGTAGGGCATTACATAAAGCATCTTACGCAAATGAGGTTTACATTATGGAGAAGCTAAGAATCTCAGCATGATAACCCAGCTTTGACATGAATATGAAAAAGAGGCACTTGGGAAAACATTTGAGCTAATCGAAATAAAAAAAAAAAATGACTATATATTATGGGCAAATGATGGAAACCATTCATTTTGTGTAGCAGAATGTGAGAACAAAGTTACAATTGGTACATGACTGAGTGTTCCTGAGGGGTGTCTCCAATCCCTTCAGGTTCCAGACAGTGTCATAACCACCAGCCACCCACCAATTAGCCACAGGGCTGCACAGGCCAGCTCACCTCTGCAGCTATGTCAGATTTCTGGGTGCCTTGCTGGCCCTGCTGAACTCTGCTCCAGCCAATTCAACTTCCTATTAATTTCCTTTTCTACAAACTCAACTTTTCAACCTTAACAACAACGACAACATGCCTTTCGCATCATTATAGGCTGAACATAGAAAGATGTCATCACTCATTACCTTTATACTTATTTCAACTTTCTCTTTATAGAAGGTTCCTGTGCCTTTGTGACTTTCTGTGATCAGGGCCCAGCCCCACAGTGTGAACAGAGTTATGGAAGGAAAACTGCACACATGAGAAGGATATTTCTACTCAGATGCCACTTGTTCAAAAGCCCCTGGTCCTTGAAGCACCTGAGAAAGGGAATGCTTGGGGCCCTGGGAATTCCATCCTGTCCAAGATCAAACAATAGTCATCACTCTTTCCTGAAAAGATGAAGAAATAGCTGTCATTTCTGGTCATAAACAACATCTTTTGAAAGCCAAGAGCACGTTTTCAGACTTGCCACAGTGTCTGCAAAGCTAAGTTGGGCAGAACTTAACAGCCCAGGCAATCTTGGCTGCAAGCCTGACTTTCTAGGGTTCACTCTTCCCCTGCTGAAAAGGTTTCTCCTGGTTATTTTCTGGATTGAGCCTCCTAGATGGGGAGGCTGCTGGGTCTTCCCATCCTGAGAGGCCCAGGCCTGGGAGAAGACGTCATGCTGTTTGACAGCTGGAATGGAGTCAGTTGCATAAGGAGGCAGACCAGATTGGGTAATGTGCTGGAATATTCCAAATAGCCATGCAGCATATAGCCCTTTTGCCTTAGGAGGAGACCTTCACAATTCCTCTCTTCCCAAACACAACCTCTGGCACTGCTGTTCCCACCCTAATCCAAACCATCCATTTCTAGACCATCCACTGAAAAACTTCAAGACAACATAGTCAGATCCCTAGCTGGCGCAGAGTTTGTACTCGACTACTAACCTAAAGGTTGGTGGTTCAAATCCACCTAGCAGTGCTGCACAGAAGAAAAGTCTGGTGATCTGCTTCTGTAAAGATTACAGCCGAGAAAACTCCATGGAACAGTTCTGCTCCATAACATACGGGGTCACCATGAGTTGGTAATGACTAGATAGCAAAGGGCTTTGTTGTGGTTTAACAACATAGCTACAATCTCTTAATATCTCCACCCATTTCTATTGGATTCTGTCTTTAGTCTGAATGGAAAGAATACTGACCTCAACATCTAATCACGTCATCTGTACTGGAAACTAGCCACATATCCTTCTGGTCCTACTGAAAGTACCAATAGTCTTCTATGTGGCCTGCGATGGGGCCTTTTATACTCTTTGGCAGAAGTGGATAAAGAAGTAATCTGGTGACCACACAGAAACCACTCAGAGACCACCCAGCAAGTAGCTTAGGAATACAGCTCATCCACAGTTCGTCTCTAACAGGCTCGTAGCACTTTCCCATCCTGTGTGAAGCCTTCAGAGAGACTGGGAGATGTCTTCAATTGTGAATTCATTTGCAGATGATCTACAATCAGCTCTGTCCCTTGGCTTCTTCTGATCCTCACTGACCTGGTCTTGGTACCTAAAATGAAGTAGAAGCTGAGGCCCAATTTACCAGCCCAGTATCTCTCAAATCTATCAGTTCATGGGAAAATTTTAAGCTTCTGCAGAGCAAAAAATAGTATAATTTCAGAAAAAAGAAAACAACAGATTGTCATCCATATTTGCTGAAAATATTTTCCTCAAAGAGTTAATATTTATATTACATAAAAACTTGTATAAAATGATAAGAAAAATATCTAACTACTGCCATTTACCAGCAATTCAACTTTGGGCATGAAACCTAACTTCTCCAAGCCTCAGCCTTCTCACCTATAAAGTGAGGATAGGAATACCAACCTTGCTGAGTGCTGTGTAGATTAAATTATATAACGCATTCAGAGTGCCAAGAAGAGTCTGAACATAATAGCTCCCTTCTTTTCTCCTCGAGTGTTCCAACATCAAATGCGGAAAGGCCAGAACAAACAAATTTTGCATTAGAGAGAACACGATTAGGAAATAAAACATGAGAAAATATTCACTCTTACTAGCTATCTAAGAAATACAGATTAAAAGATACCTTACACATTGCTATAGGGTTGCTATGAGTCAGAATCAACTCAATGGCAATAGGTTCCCCCCCCCACCTTTGGTATACATATTAAGGAGCTATGGTGGTGCAGTGGTTAAGTGCTCAGCTGCTAATCAAAAAGTCAGTGGTTTGAACTCACCGGCCTCTCTGCAGGGGAAAGATGTGGCAGTCTGCTTCCATAAAGTTTTACACCCTTAGAAATCCTATAGGGCAGTTCTATTCTGTCCTATAGGGTCTCTATGAGTCAAAATTGATTCAAAGGAAATGGGTTATATATATCACAGAGTAAAAATTAAACTTAATAATACTACCTCACCATTGTCACTGAGGTTTTCAGGAGGGCTGTGCATCCATTCACTACTAGTGGTGGTACTAACTGAAATCTTTTGGAAAGTCATTTGGCAATACATTTAAAGAAATAAAATGTTTATATCCTTCGACCTGGTGTTATGGATTGAATTATGTCCCCCAGAAATATGTGTTGTAAATCCTAGCCTCCATGCCTTTGTTTTGTTAATGAGAGGACTAGTGTAGAGTATATCTTGAATCAACATCTTTTAGACATAAAAGAGATTAAATAAGAAAGTTAGCAAGAAGAGATGGGGTAAAATAGATGCCAAGACACATGGAGATCTCCAAGGAACCAGAAAGCAGAAGCTGAAGAAACAGGGACCTTCTTCCAGTGCCCTGAATTCTGACTTCTAGCCTCCTAAGCTGTGAGAAAATAAGTATCTGTTTGTTAAAGTCATCCATTTGTGGTATTTCTGTTATAGCACCACTACATAACTGAGACAGAATTTGGTACCAAGAACAGGGTGCTGCTCTATCAGATACCTAAAATGTGGAAGGAATTTTGGAATTGGGTAATTGGTAGAGGCTGGAAGAGTTTTCAGGTGCCTACTACTAGTTAATAGTAAAAGCTTAGATTGCCTTGAAGAGATTGTTGGTAGAATTGTGTACATCAAAGGCAATTCTGGTGAGGGTTCAGAAGAAAGCAAGGAGGGTTATAGAGAAAGTCTCCATTATCTTAGACAATCTATATGTCCCTATCAACAGAATGTTACTAGCAATATGGACATTAAATATGCTTCTGGTGAGGCTTTAAAAGAAAGTGATGAGATTTCTAAGCAAGAGCTTAAAGGGGTCACATGGTTTACCCTTATAGTAAAATGTGAGAGGAAAGAGATGGACTTAAAAATGAACTCTGCAAAATGAAAACAGAACTTAAAGATTTGGAAAACTCTGTTACACAAACTAAGAACATGTGTCCTAGAATGTTCACCAAGGACGTGGTTACACAAAATTTGTTAAAGCGATTAAGTCTATGATTGATGTATCTAACCAACTACCACAGCAGAAAATTCATCAGCTTAGACCAAAGAGGACAGAGAAAGAACAAAAGGAAAGAATGCTGTCTGCCTCTTGGAATTCTATAGGCAGGAAACAGGCCAAAAGGGTTACATCTTTTGGCCTCCAAGAAAAAAAAAAGGACCATCCCTGGAGCAGCTTGCAGATTGGCAGAACTGTTGGAAAGAGTATGGGAAGCAGGGCTTTCTCGGTTTCAAAGGGTGGGGCCTTGGACCTCAAAGGATGAAGCCACAGCCTCCTAGGTTTCAAAGAGTTGACTCTTCACCGGTTGGGTTCCAGAGTGTAGGGCTGCCATTAATGTGCCAGGGGGATAGTACTGCTGCCCAAAGCTGAGGGGGTAGGGCTACCATGCCTAAGGGCAGAAGAACAGGGATTACCAGGGCCAAGAGGGTGGGGTCACCACTTGGATGACAAAAATGGGGCCACCCAAATTAGAGGGAGCAGAGTTGCCATCTCAGTGGCCCTGGAAGGCACTGCTGAAGCTTAGTGCCAAGGGGCCTCCACCTAGAATCCTGAGGGCATGGCCAACACCCAGAGTTTGAAAGGTGGAGCCCTTGCCCAAATGGTCTCAGAGAGCAGGGGATTATTTCAAGCCTTGAACCCTAATGTCAATTGCTCTGCTGGGCTTGGGACTTACTTGATGCCCATTATCTGATATTTCCCTCCAATGTTTCCCACTATAATGGAAATGTCTACCTTGTGCCTGTTACACTATTGTATTTTGGAAACAGATAACTTATATTCTAGATTTCTCAGGTTCACAGATGAAGAGAAATTTTGCTCCAGGATTGACTATGCCTAAAGTCTCACCCATATTTGATTTAGATGATTCAGAAAATGAGATTTTGAACTGGGTGTTGATTTAAGACCTTTGGAATGATGTGACAGGGTGAATGTGTTCTACATGTGGCAAAGACATGAATTTGGGGGGGCCAAAGGGTAGAATTTTTTTTTTTTTAAAGGGTAGAATGTTACAGTTTGAATTATGTCCCCCCAAAATATGTGTTATAAATCCTAGCTTCCATGCCTGTGGTTATAATCCCATTTGGGAATGGGTTATCTTTGTTATGTTAATAAGACAGGATGTATTTTGAGTCAATCTCTTTTGGATTATAACAGAGATTAATCAAGAAAGCTAGCAAGCAGAAATGGGGTAAGATAGTTGACAACACACGTGGAGATTTCCAAGGAACCAGGAAGCAGAAACTGAAGAGACAAGGAACTTCCTCCAGAGCTGACAGAGAGAGAAAGCCTTCCCCTAGAGCTGGTGGCCTGAATTCTGACTTCTAGCCTCCTAAACTGTGAGAAAATAAATTTCTGTTTCTTAAAGCCATGCATTTGTGGTATTTCTATTATAGCAGCACTAATAACTAAGGCTCCCAATATCCTATCCTAGAAATTCCTTCTAAGGAACCAGCCCAAAAAATGGACAAAATAACAAGCACAAAGATTCTCATTGCTACAAAATTCTTTAGAGTGAAAAGACCTAGAAACAAATTAGTATACAATATCAAGTAAATGAATAATTTAATTACATCATGGAAAAAGAGCACACAAAGTCCTATCTATAAAATACGTTATTACGTGTGTTCATAAATAGAGAGTAGATAAGAGCATAAACAACATTTTAAGGGATAGTTATCTGAGATAGCAATTGTACTGAAGTAATTTTTGCTTTGGTTTAATTTCTGTACTGTTGTTATAGTATTCTTTGTACAATAAGTAATCCTAGTTTTATAAAACATTGCTCCCATTTCCACAGACTTCACCTCAACTAGGACCACTTCATCCTCCTGCTAGATCAAGTGCTACCTTCCTAATGTTTCTTCTCTCATTGTGTTTCTCCCACCGCCAGTGTAAACAACGACAATGTCCATCACTTAATAGGAGTGTCCTTGTTTGTCCTAGGCGTAGTATGAAACACTTATATGAATTTTTGTCTTATGTGATCCTCATAATGATCCCATGAGGAGAGTACAACAACAATTCTCATTGTTCAGATGAGGAAAGAGGGGCTTAAATCCTCTGCCTGATATCTAGGAGTCCTTATGCCCCGGAATCTGAAATAGAACCTATATGTGTCCAGTCTCAGCTTGAATGTAGATTTTAATTTATAAAATTAAGTTAGTTTAACTAGAAGTGACCACATAGGGTTATCTTCTCATTTCTAAAACAGGATCTACACACTTCAAGGAGCTAAAGAAAAGGTAGTTTTCACAGGTTATTATTATCCCTTGAATCCCATTCTACTCTACAGTCTACGAAGTCCAATTAAAGAGAAAATGGGAAATAATTTTAAGCATAGGTATTTAATAAATATTTGCTGATGGAATAAAAGAGCCCTGGTAGTACAGTGATTAAAGCGTTCGCTTGCTAACTGAAAGCTTGGTGGTTCGAACCTGCCAGCTGCTCCATAGGAGAAAGATGTGCCAGTCTGCTTGCATAAAGATGATAGCCTTGGAAGCTCGATGGGGCAGTTCTGCTCTGTCTTATAGGGTCGCTACAAGTCAGAATTGACTCAACGGTAATGGGTTTTGTTTTGTTTTTTATGTAATTAATGATTTCAATGACCTGCTTAAAGACTGAGCAGCCTTCCTTTTTCCCCTTTTATTGCTCAATCCTTTCCATCCATTCCATCCCACCACCACCCTTGCTAAAACCCATTATTCACATACTTTATCCTCCACCCATCAGGATCTACCTTAAGAAAAAGATAAACTGCTAAGTGTTTGTTAGTGACTTATTTTGAGGCCATTATCACTTGAGGAGGAAAGCTTCAAGTCAAAGAAGCAAATCCCTAATTGGAGAAGTCAGATTTCCAGGTACCAGTCACTGGAGAAAGAAATAGCTAGGGAAATGTGGTCATCAATGAATCCTTGAGATGATAGCTGAAAGAATTCTCCTAATTTGTTAACAACAAAAGGCAGACAACAGGCCTACCTATCATCACATGCATATTTTAAATCATTCTTTTAATGCCATAGGTAAATACAGTGCCTCACTATACTTCGCTATTTTGAATATAGTTTGTTGTTTGTTTGTTTCGTTTTTTTTTAAAGTCTGTGTACGTGTTCATTTTTTAATTTAAAAGCTTCCGATGCATTAGGAAGCTTTGGAATCATAACATTCAGACAAATAAAACTGATAAGTAAAAACTGCCTTGATTATATAACGTCTACAAAGGATAACTACACCTGTGCAAAACAAGGTGGTGGGACAGCTGAAAACAATGTTAAGATGTAAAAAGCGTTATTTTCCAAAGTCATTAAGGTCTCCAGATTGATTAAACTTGACATCCGTCTAACTTAATAGAACTGATCTTAAGGAATTCCGCTCTTCTGTTCTTATCCATTGTTGTTCCAGTTGGACCTTATTAACAGCTTTATTAGTGTCAGACTAGATAAGAGAGATTGGTCTTTCCACCTTTATTCGCAGGGTTTCCTGGTATGTAGATACAGGTGATGAAAAAGATAAGAACTTTAGGATTCTCTCTCTTTCTGATGAATTTTCCTGAGATCATTCTTGAACCTTGATTGGAAACACTGATTTAATTTGACCAGGAGAGTAGCCAATTGCATGGAGTAAAATCTATTTTCTGAATAAAGAGGTTCACCTGGCCCAGGATGGCATTCACATTTCTTGCAGAGGATGATGGAATAGACAGGGGCTCCAGCTGTGACTCAGTTATCTTGAGACAACAGCCTGTTTAACAGGATGGGCAGTAATTGACCATCGTGTTACACTAGCAGAACAATCCATACCAATGGATCGAGCCAGCTCTCCTCCCAGGGAGCTCCATGCGTGAAGCAGATGCCGTAATTATCCACAGGCAGCTGAAACCATACATGCTGGGGTTTTCCTTTGGCTTCTTGGCCAGGAGAGGCACAGAGAAGCATACAATGATATTTTATCTGCATTATCAACACCCAAAGAATATGTAGCCCCCTTTAAACAATGTTAGTCCAGTAGCCATAGAGTCTTTGGGTCAATTTAAATACTGAAATTGAAAAACATTGCCAAAAATTCTTTCCAAAACAAATTCATTAGCAAATACTGTCAGTATTCTCTGCTCACCAACCCCCCCCCCCCACACACACACACCCTACTCCTTCCCTTTCTCTCTCTCTCTCTCTATTTCTCTGTCTTTAGAGGCAGACATTTTGAACTACGTGTGAATGATACGGAAGTCAGAGTAATAGATACTAATCATAGGTTGATCTTGAAAAATAAAATGGGAACCTGAGCTTCCCACATAAAATATCAGTTATGCCCACGAAGCAGAATTGTCACGATGTACCAAAAACCAAAACAAAATGCATTGCTCAAGAGTTGATTGCAACTCATAGTGACCCTATAGGAGAGAAGAACTGCCCCACAGGGTTTCCAAGGATGTAAATCCTTATGGAAGCCGACTGGATTCTTTCTCCTGTGGAATAGCTGGTGGGCTGGAACCACTGACCTCTTGGTTAGCAGCTGAGTGCTTATCCATTGTGCCACCAGGGCTTCCACAATGTACCAGATTTCTCAAATCCTCATTAACGAGAAATATCTAATAAGTACTCTGAATTTCTTCCCCTGAGCCTATTGGAATCTGGTCCCCATTTTTCTCTCCTGCCCCACCTCTGCCTTTACTTCCCCGGCCCGGAGACAGGCAGAGGGAGGGAAGAGCCCCAACTCACACGTGAGCAATGTTCTTCCTCCATCCCTAGCTACTTAACTGCCCACTCATCCTTCACATTGCCTTCCCTCCAGGAAGTACTTCCTGACACCCTATTTGCATTTGGGTTTCTTCTGTGTGTTCCCACAATGCCCTGTGTGTGCCTCTATCATAGTACCGACCATGTTTATGAGAGTAATAGGACTAAATTGTTTGTTTACACACAAGACTGTACCTGAAAAATGTATCACTGGTGCTCAGTTCTATGCCTGGCACATGCTAGACGCTCAGTAATTGTTGAAAGAATGAATGAACAAACGAAACCCAGCCCTTCTGCCTATAATATCCTTTCCCCTCTTCCTTTATCTAGTTACCGAAACTCTACTTATAAACAAGCAGGTAATGAACATAATAAAATTAAATTAAAATAAAAAACAGAAACATTAAACAAGGCAACAATGGTACATGAATAACAAGTAAACAAATGTTGTTAGATGCCTTCCAGTCGATTTTTGACTCAACTCATAGTGGCCTTATGTGACAGAGTAAAACTGCCCTATAGGGTTTTCCAGTCTGTAATCTTTAAGGGAGCAGATCGCCAGGTGGGTTCGAACTGCCAACCTTTGGGTTAGCAGCCAAGTGCTTAATCATTATGCCACCATGGCTCCTTGTAAACATGAAGAGTTCTAAAACTGAATAGTGGTGATAGATGCACAACTCTGTAAATTTACTAAAAGTCATTGACTTTTACGGGCGAATTTTATATTATGGAGATTGTACTCAATACAGCTGTTAAAAATAAGAATAGAAAATAAAATATTTGCACTATAAGATGGTCCAAGGTGAGAGTATCTCAGAAGTGGAAAATTGTCACAAAATGACGTGATAGATGAGAGAAGTAACTTATGGAAATTCCTTACTGAGTTTTTGTTAGTGAAATTGTTTTTTGTCTGGACAGGAAGTTGCTAGAAACCCTCCGTTAAATGTATTTAATGAGAGTGTGAGAGTTCACATGCTGAAACAGGCCTATTCCTAAACTGGCAGAAAGGGGCACCAAGTCTGATTTGTGGTTTAAAGAAACAACACATTATTTTATTAATTCTACTATTATTGAATTAAATGAATTCAAATTAAATAATTTAGCTCCAAAAATTTTGTGTTGACAATAAATAAAACCAATATTTTTTAGATGCAATTTATTGACTTGATTCTTGTAGTTTTCTATTTCTAAGCAAATAAAAGTTTTATCTGTTTTTTTGTTTTTAATCAACTTTATTGTCTTAATTTTGCCAGGTCTTTTCTGCCAGATTGCAGATGAAGTCATTTCTTCACATAGTTTCAAACATCTAAATTACAGAAAAGTAGCCTTGTTTTTCTTTTCGGTTCTTACCTACATTGTGTTGAAAAGGGGCCAATTTTAAACAGATCCTCCTTTATAAATAATAATAAATGCTTTCATTTGTCAGTCAGAATCATGCTGAAAATTCCTTTCCAACCTTATTTTTATGTTATCGCTACCTTTTCTGATAGAATTTATTATTAAGAAAGAAAATCCCAGCACAATAGTCACTTTAGACCTCTCTCTTTTTTGTAGAAATAGCCTGAGGTATAAATTCAACATGCAAATGATTCTTTTCATTACCTACCTGTTAAAACATAGAATAAAAAAAGTTAAAGACAAGGAATTCCTGTCGGAAGCATCAAAGTTAAGTATACTCCTTGACAGACATTTCATAAAATCAGATATGAAGAACAGGAAGGCTAAGTTGTTATAAACATCAGTTGACAATGCCTTGCAGTTCTTGGTGGTCTAAGATCACTGCTTTATATTTCAAAGGATGTGAATAAAGACAGCTTCACAGTTGCTCTTAAGTCTTCATGTCTGAAAGAATTCTTTTAGAGATGTAAAATGGGCCAACTTGATATTTATTACTGAGCCGTCATGGTTTTACAAGACTTCAGTGATTTCCATTAGTAACCATATTTCCAATGAGAATATCTTCTTTATGTTGGGGGGTGAGGAGATGAGAGAGGCACATAGATCATTCACAGCTGTCCTTGTCAGTTGCTTTTTATTTGTGTCCATTGTTGGATTCAATACTATACTGGTATTTCCATACTTGTTACTAGTTGTGTGTGTGTATGTGTGTGTGCGCGTGTGTGTGTGTGTGCTTTCTGATTAAAAGCATGCATTGCATTCTTTCTAAATTATGTGTCACTTTGTTGTGATTGTTATTTCTGGCAATTTAATAATCTGTGAACAGGAAAGCTTTGAAATGACTGTCCACGGTCCTTTGGCACAAACCAATTACCAGGATTCAAACTTCTCTGACAAAAGCTGTAGTGACAGATTTGAGAACAAAGTGGTTTTAAATTGTTATTTTTGAATACTTAACCTTTCCTGTTTTCCATAACTAGATGTTTTCAAGTACAGTATGTGATCATAAAAATAGCATCAGCTTTTCTTCATTCCTTAATACAAAGTGTTTCTTCTAGACATTCTTGTAACTTTTACTAATGAGCAATAGCTTAAATTCGTTTAAATTAACTAGTTCCCATTGTTACAGTAACCTTAGAGATGTACAGGAAAACCTTGGAACCAAGACTGAGTCCTAAAAATAGAAATTCATTCTTGAAGAAACATGTGCAATTGGCTCCGGTCCATGGAAGTTGATTTGGTTCTTTGAGTTTTCTTTAAGGTAAAAAAGGAAAAAGCAGAAATACATTTTCTCAACTTGAGACTGTATCTGGGCGGTGTCCAAACCAGGTTTGCAATGTGATGCTCCCAGGTTTTCCTGCACAAAGCCAGAGTGTTTAGTTAGCTGTGGAAAATTATTATTCATTATACACCTATAGGAGAAGCCTTATGGCTCTACTTAGTACTGGACAGAACATGGAGAAGATGGAGTACGTACTCACTAGAAGCCCTGTCAGGCAAAGAAGCACCTGAGCAATTTGACACAGTAACAAGAGTAGCCAAATTCCTTCCCAACCACTAATTGCCCAAAAGTTGACATCACTTTCCCAAGCCATGAGAGAACTGAAACACTAAATGATATGTCTGACTAATAGGATACAAAGTAAAATAATGAAAAGCACTTTTCTTTGGTTATTCTCAAACAGGCAATAAATATTTACATCCATTATAAAACACCTCAACAGCTCAGTGAGATTGAATGCAATAGAGCTTAATGCAATATAACTCCAAACACTTTACAACTCCAATAGACTTTATAACTGCACCTTGTAGAGTTTACCATGCAAGAGAATCTGTGAGTTGCTGGGTTTAAAAACATGCAAAAGAAACACTGTATAGACAGTTATTTATTAAAATAACATTTATATCCAGCTTCATCCAGATGCCCTCGAGAGATCAGAAAAAGGGACTAGGTGTGTTTCCTGAGGGTTATTGGGCCAGTGACCCACATACCTTATAAAAAGGAATATGCCTGTACTTAAAGCAAAACACCTTATGTCTCATGAACCTTAAGTTTAAATAGCTCTTTATGGTTCACCAAGCATTTTCTCATTATTTTCATACTTGATTGTCAAACAATTAGACAAGTAAAAATGGAGGAGGGAGGAAACCAGTACAAAAGGGAAGGGATAGACCTTTTGTGAATACCTACTATGTACCAAACACCACAGGAACATTGGTTGAATTCTGATAATCATGTGGGGTGCATGTTTTCACCTACAGCTTACAGATGAGGAAACTGAGGTTCACAGAGGTTAATTATCTTGACCAATGTCATATTGGTAATAACCAGCAGGATTGGGACTTAAGTAGTTATACTTATTCAAGTAGTTATACCATTGTATTGGTTCTTGAACAAATACAAAGTTTTCATGGGAGCAGCAAAATGAGAAAAATAAAGACAATCTAGCAGATCTTTCAGTAAATCAAATGTACTCTTTTTTTATCCTGAGATTTTAGCCTTCCTAATATATTATTGCTAACATGTCTTTTCTTTTATGAAGTGTTGAAGCTTTTTTGAAGAATCCTTTAGTGGTTGATTTTTTAAGTACCCTTCTTTGGCAGAATAGAATGTTGGAAAACCCATGTAAGTCTTCCATATTGTTTGTTAATTCCATGGGTCCATGCAATACAGAACTCTGCAAACCAGTGTTACTGTGGTTTTCTCCATGCAGTGATCCAGTGCAGCCCTATCAAGTATGATCGATCACAGACTTGAGTCCTCTACATTGTAAACAAATGATGGGTAAAAGAGTCAAATTCTCTTTGATTCTTGGATTATATTTGAATGATTCACAAGTGGGTGAGCAAAGGGAGACTTTATCTGCAGATCCATTTACTACTTGCCCAGCTGCTGCCATTGACATGTGAATGGAGGACTGAAAACACTGTATGAAGGAGTTGTTGAGTGTCTTTCTTCACTTTTTATTTCCTAACCCTAATGGATTTCAGACTAAGTTCCTTAGAGCCCAAGAGTTCTGTTGAGGCACTTTAAGACCCCCTAGGTTTGCAGAATATACACACATACATATGTGAATGTGCGTGCGTGCGTGTATGTGTGTGTGTGTGTGTAGTAAAACCCACCAATCTTAGCCAAGTGCTTATCAGTCTGCAGTGCCCAGATGCCAAAAAATCTACAAACCTAGTTACAAGATTTGGGAAACTATTTTTAATATTTTAATATTACAAAAATGCTAACAGTCAATTTTAGCACAAAAAAAATTGATGTTTTAAAAAGGTTACTTGTTCCTGAACGTTTGATTAACTAATCTGCATTAAAGAAAGGAAGCATGTGATTTATGTTGCACGAAATATCTGACCAGCAATTACACAGGCCTTTGATGACAAAAAAGAATAAAGACATTCATATTTGAAATAATGAGGTTAGTTTGAAAGACCAAATTTATTCAAAACACAGGATCTATAGCGAAAGAAAGACCATGGAAAAGTTGGCAGATTCTCTCCATCAGGCTCTGTTCCTTCCCAGTACTCATTTCTGCCATCTCTCATGATCCTCACTAAACTTTAGAAGTTATGCAGAGCAAGTAGACTGCAGATGTGAAACTGACATTCAGAGAGTGTTCTGACTGGGACCCTGAGCTAACATTTGGTAGATCCAGGAATCTGATGGTTCTTAGAAACCTCCCCTTTTGGAGAAGTAAACATGCATCTAAGAGCACTGTGTAACTGTAAAATGGGACTAGAGGTTAATATTAATAAACTTGTTAACAGAGCCCCTGGTGGCATAGTGTTTAGGAGCTATGTCTGTTAACCAAAAGGTTGGCAGTTTGAATCCACCAGGTGCTCCTTGGAAACCCTATGGGGCAGTTCTGCTCTGTCCTATAGGGTCGCTATGAGCCTGAATTGATTGATGGCAATGGGTGATGGAGCCAATAGTAACTATACTACTTGACAGAAATTTAATACAAGTATCACAAGTCGTATGTGAAGAATATTATTAAAATAATTGCATTAGGATTTCATAGAATCCACCAGCAGATTTTCCCCTACTCTGACAACAAAAGAAGAAAACTTTTCTACCGTGAGCCAGGTAAACGTCACAAAAGGGCTTGTTCTCTGAACTTGATTTCTATATGGGACGCCCATGATTTGAGTAGCTTACAAGCATTTTTATAATGTTTCCCGCTTCAGGAAAGAGAAGGAAACTCACATTTTTTAACTTATGACTATGTATTAACCTATAGGGTCACTATGAGTTGGAATCGACTCGACAGCAGTGGGTTTAACCGAATTTGGAGCTCTGGTGGCACAGTGGTTAAGAGCTATGGCTGCTAACTAAAAAGCTCAGCAGTTCAAATCAATCAGCACCACCTTGGAAACCAATGGGGCAGTTCTACTCTGTCCTATGGGGTCACTATGAGTCAGAATTGATTTGACGGCAACAGGTTTGTTTTATTGTTTGTTCGTTTTTTAACCTAGTTTAATCTTTACGAACTGGAATATGCAGGGGAAATGGTTAAGTTATTAATTTATGGTTATTTTTCTGTTACTGTTGTGGTTGTTATTTCAACATGGTTGGCCAGTTGTGCTGTTTCAAAGCAGCCATTGACTGAAGACACCTTTTTATTTTTGGAAAAGTAGCACTACCTGCCATCTTGTCTGAGAGGACACTTACCCAACCAACTTGAATGAGACTTTTTCGTACGACATTGCATTGATCCTTACAACCATATGATGAAGTAAGGAGTGTCCAAATCCCTTTTGCCTGAGAGGTGGGCCAGAGTCAATCATTGGGGGTTTCGTGTGGCTGGAGTAGAGACTCAGAGAAATTAAGAACACATTCAGAACCCAAAGTCAAGAAGATTAGAAAGCCAGAAAAGGACGTACAAATCGGTCTCCCAACCAAGAGAAATCAGAAAGCCAGCAGAAATCAGAAACAAGGATCAGTGGGCCAGGACGATGGCAACAGGGAAGATGACCCGCCTGATATCGGGGACACTGTGATGGACAAAGTAAAAGAACACAATTAAAGTATAAATAGACTTTCCACCCCATCTCCAAGGCCCATCCCACTACTTTGGCCCCTACCCCATTCCTTACTCTCATCCTTTTAAGGGTATGATGTTGAAAAATAGGATCTGTTTACGTAGATGTTGCTCTGGGTTGGAAGCAAAAAATACCATTGACAGCCTTTTCCTGAGGATCAAAAATAAGGTAGGAATCTCTTTTGCATTAATCTCTAAATAATGTTTTGAAGCAGAAAGTCGAATGTTTTATTTCTTAAGGTCATAAAATAATGTGAAGCTTTTGGCCACTTTCTGCTGTTACAATGTGGCCTGATTATATTATTTGCACTTTACACTTCAAAGTGAGCCCAGCACTGCAATGGACACTTCAGGGAGCCACGGGTGGAGGGAGTTAGTTAGAAGTTTCCAGGCAAAACCTGGGGCACTGGCCCCTTCCTTTTTGCTCTATAAGTTGTGCCTCTGGTAATCTCTTGCCCAAGGAAATTCAGAAGGATTGATTGGTCTTACTGTTTCTCCAGCTTGGAAAACTAGACATATTCCCAGCCCCCAGGTCTGTTTTTTCATCTTGTAAATTCCACAGTTTTACATATATGCTAAATGTCAATGGCTTTCTGCTCTATTTTGCTGGCTTTGTTGAATAGTGGTTCTACCAGGGGTAAAATTGAACTTTGGTACAGAAAAAAAGATGGTGGGTTCCATGCTAGCTATGGTTGGTTTTCGTCTAAGCTAGCCTGCTACCACATAAATTCACTCATTTCCAGAGACCACCTGTCTGGACTACATGGCAAAGTCCTGCTCCTCCCATTTATATCACTGGATTCCTAGTCTCATCATGAGGTTCCTGGGTGACACACTGTATGCTCGGCTACTAACCAAAAAGTTTGAGATTCGAACTCCCCCAGCGATGCCACGAAAAAAAGTCCTGGTGATTTGCTTTCGTAAAGATTACAGCCAAGAAAATCCTGTTGAGCTCAATTGTACTCTATAGTACATGGAGTCACTGTGAGTTGGAATTGACTCAACAGTAAAAAATTAGTCTTTTCATACTCAACACACAAATCACCGACCCCCCTGCCCTGGGTTTTATTACTTAGCTTTCTATATACCAAGCATTTTAGAATTCATCGAAACTTCCCTCTCAATTGCTTTACCTGGAATAGGAATTGTCTCTATTGTTTGCTTGTATGTACTTCCCACCAAGACGAATGTGGGAGAAGCCACGCTATTTAAATAGCAAAGGACAAGTCCATAGATGGGGCAACTAATTGAACCTCCACTATACAAATTCAAAAATGAGGGTCAGAGAAGTGCAGTTACTTACCGAAGCCAAACAATTGCTGAAGAGAAGGATTTGGGCCTAGAACCCAGATTTCCTAAACAAGTAATGCAGCCCTCTCTATCCATGATAGAGTGCTGGTTAAGAGTTCAGCTGCTAACCACAAGGTCAGCAGTTCAAATCCACCAGATGCTCCTTGGAAACCCTATGGGGCAGTTCTACCCTGTCCTATAGGGTCACTATAAGTCAGAATGGACTCAATTGCAGTGAGTTTATCCATGATAGTACCCAGGCCTATGTTCACTTTGCAGAATTTCCTCGAATTTTCAGTGTTTTTCACAGAATAATTTAATAGAGTGGAGAGAGTGGAAGCCAGAAAATAAGTTTTTTTGAGACAGTTAAACCCTTACAAAGGGCAGATGCCTCTGCCTCATCTGCTCCAGTAGTACAACATGATCCTATGAACTTTCTTTGAGAAATTAAAGAATCTTCTTCTATCTACAATTTGGAGAAAAGGAATCTCACTGGGCCTGGAGGAAGTGGGCCCTCTCCCCAGTCCCAAGGTCAGGCTCCCCAGCAAATCAGCCTAAGCCCAATACTAGTTCTTGGGATAAAGTTTCACACATGCCACCTCTCAGTTTAAAGGTGTTGCTGTCAAATCAAGAACTGAAATAAAAACATTTATCCTACTGTAAATGGCTTAGAATATTCCCTCTTCCATTACAGAGGAACCACAATGATGAAAACCAAGAATAAGCTTAGATGCTAATCAAAAGGTCAGCAGTTCGAACCCACCAGCAGTTCTGCTGGAGAAGATGTGGTAGTCAGCTTCTGTAAAGACTACAGACTTGGAAACCCTACGGGGCAGTTTTACCCTGTCCTATAGGTTGGCTATGAGTCAGAACTGACTTGAAGGCAATGGGTTTGGTTTGGGTTTTTGTGATTTAATTCTTAGCTATTGGCGGCTACAGGAAAGGTCATTGATCACAAAAATACACACCAAGAGTCTGGAAAAATCACTTGACATGCACAGAATCTTTTGGCGGCTGAGATTTACAGTTTTTCGTTGTTGTTGCTGTTTTTAAATTCAAAGGTCATGAATGCAGATAGCTTTTCAGTTGTCCTTGTGTTTCTCGCCTGAAAGAACCTTTTAAGTGCTCTTGAAATGGTTAGATGAGTAGCAGAAGCAATTGCAGCTTTTCAACCCTGATCACAGCCATTCTAAGATTTTGATGAGTAAAAAACATTGGGCAGATTGTAAGTCAATAGTGGCCCTCCAATTTCTAAAGTTCTTTCAGAGTACAAACTATGTTGCTTGTACTCTTCTGGCATGGTTTTGCTCATTTGCAGGAAAACCATATTTTGCACCACATCCTCACATATTGATATGTTGAGGAAATAAACAGCAAACATCACTTCCCATCCATCTGCTAAGCTTGTTAGAAAGATGAACACCCAGCGTTCAGATGTTTTTCACTCAGGTTTGAAATTTCACGTTCAGCAAAATTTGCTTTTACTTTTCAAGACAAGTTTTAATCTAAGACAAGAGGAAATTCTGCTCCTTTGTTGATAACAAATGATACCAATAAAGTAGCAAGGCCAGCCACACTGGACACTGTCAGTATATATTTACAATTGGATTTCTATTGAGACTCTAGAAACATAGGCAACAATTTTGACAAAAGACAATTTTCTCCACTTTCTTATAAGCAAGTCCAGCAGTTATTGTTCATGTGGTGATAATGTTAAGTCAAAGCCCCAGATGAAAGGCTAAAACCAAAGGCAAGGCAATTAATCTACCTTTTCTAACAAACTGTTTTCAGAAGATCTTTACACTCATGCATCAGTACCCAGAATTACAAAAGCTCTTCCTGGGTCCCAAATATTTTAAAAGCTTGAAGCAAAGCGATAAAAGTCAATTGAACAAGCAAAAACCTGGCAGTCTCGTGCCAACTGGAAAGTGAGCCAAATGCTCCTGAGTAAAAAGCAATGAGAACGGAAGGTTCGTGCATCACCAGGTTGGTCTCTTCCAATGTTTTTGCTTCCTTTTCTTTTTGGAATTCCAGCTCTTCACAGGAAGTTTGCCCTTCTCTCCTGCTTTTGATCTTACCCTTCACATGGGAAAAGGTGGAGCCCGGTGATTTTGCAAATTAGATGTCAACAGGAGAGAAAACAGCAGGAAAGCAGATGTTCAACTGAGCATGTCTAAGTTACACCCAACACAAACCATTGGAGTCCAAGGCAACATAATACTTTGAGAATATCAGTGTTGGTTTTCTTTGTGTAATTAATTATACAATGAATATATTGTGTATAGTTTTCTATATTGACATGAAGAACCTCAGTAGAGTACAACCTCACCTGCTATTTTACAAAATTCAATCTATCAAAACCCTATCAAGGGGCAACAATTCCTGAAAGCAACAAAATGACAATGTAAAAAAGCCATAGTGGGTTCTAATGAAGAAGCAAAGAATACAAAAAAACAGAATTACAAACAAGAAAGATTTCAGAAAGGGGTCTAACCCAGTGACCCTTAAACTGTAACGTGCACCCAGATCACCTGGGAATCTTGTTATAATGCAGATTCGGATTCAGTAGATCTGGGTTTCTAGATACATTCACATATTTATGTTCGTCTATCCTCACAGCCTTCTCCCTTTCTTGCCTGTTTACTCAGAGGAATCAGTATCCACCCTCTGCTGCTATGACTTCAATTGCCAGCGGTTCCCAGTTTTCCACTGAGGGATTTCTATAAAGCTTCCATGTGATGCAGATGCTGCTGGTCCACATTTTGAGCATCCCATCCCTCAGGGACCAAGAAATTCAGACCATACAACTGTCTAAATGTAATTGTTTAACAAATAATTTGTATGAAATAAACCCAGTAAGTATTGGTATTGTGAGAATACAGATGAAGTATAACAAAGATTAGCAGGCAAGGTTTATATAAAATGTGTAAACTTTTATAATCAACAGCCATTTATTGTGGTCCTAGTATGTACAAGGCAATGTCGTATGAGCAATAAAGGATAAAAGCATTTCAAAAGACATAGTCCCTATTCTTGAGCTGTTTATGGTCTAGAACTCTAGTTCATCAATTTTCCTCACCTCTTCCCAAACATGTTGCACCTCTTTAGGGAGAAACCCTTTAAACTAGTTATTGGGTTCCATCCTTTCCTGCCTCTTCTGAGATCTTGTTCTACCATTCTTCCTCATGCTCCTGTATTGTTCAGCTGTCCTCTCAGCCTCCTTCCTATTTTGTCTATTTACCCTCCTTAAAGTAATTGTATCCACTCTCTACTGTCATGGCATCAATTTTCAGGGTCCTAGTTCTCCACTGAGGCCAGGGTTTACTCCTAAAATAAGGTCCTTATTGCTACTTGACTACATGGCTTGTACAATTTAATCATTGTCATATCCCCAGAAGGTCCTTCTTTTCTTTTCCCATTTTCCAGTATCCAATCCTTCGTCTCCATCTCCCAGTCACAATTCAGGCCTTATTACCTCTTCGTCTCCTAACTGGTCTCTCCGTCCCCAGTCTTTCTCTACTCTGGTCCATAATCCATAATCTGTACCAGAGTTCTCTTCCCATGAAGTAAGTCTAACTGTATCAGTTCTTAGAAATTTAAACATGCCAAGAGCAAGAAGTACAAACTTCTTTGTTCCACATCACAGATAAGGATCCTGGCAAGCTGGTCCCAGTCTACCTCTTTCATCTCATTTCCCACATCCCCCAAGCCACATGCACGCAATCTGTGCTCAGCCCCACTACCCAGTTCACCAGTCACCAACGACATCATGCCTTTCATGACAATGCCTCTGCACATCTCATTCCTTCTTCTTGGAACAACCGTCCTCCTTCCCTGCCAGCAAAATTTCAACCATCCTTTAAGACCCAGCCCAGTCCTTGTGAATCCTTTTCTGTTGGAGTTAGGTATCCCCTCCTCTAAGACACCTACGGCATTCTTTTCTTACCTCCCTTAGGACACATACCCAGTCGAAGAATGCTGTTAACATCTGTTTTCCCCACTAACACAAGAACTTGTTGAGATCAAACACAATGGTTTACTTTTCTTGTTACCATTACCAGGCCCAGTACTTGGAGCAAAGCAGATATTCAATAAATAGTTATTGAACGACTGAATAGACATAAAAGAGAATCTAATAATGGGAAACGGCAGATGACAAAAGACTTAGACGCATTAAAATGCTTATAGCCATGCAAGAGAAGGCATGTTTACTGTGTTACAATTCAGTGCTAAAACGCACGCATCATGACATTCAGAGCAGACATTCAAGGACACCTTCATGCGAGAAAAGTGAGTTTGAGCTGGGCCTTGAAGGATACATCACTCTTGGGCAGGTGTAGGAACTGGCATTGTCTGTAAGGGAGTCTATCGGGGTGGGGCAGAGATAGAATTATATTCCATAGGTAATCAGGAGACCATACTGACTAGGAAGGACAGTATTTTTAAAAGAGAAATAAGAGACAAAGTTGATTAAGGTGTACAGAGGTGGGAGGATGGGGTTGGGATAGATTGGCTAAGCTGTGGTAGGATATAGAACTGTGGGCAGCATGTCACACCCTCCTGTGACGCTAACTCACATTTACTATCAGGAGTCATTGCTAGTTTCTGAATATCATTTTGGGGCAATATGAATTTATTATTTTGATTTCTACATCTGCATACCTGTAATCATAAGCTTTCTTAGTAATCAACTTCATAAGAGTTGAAATTCATTTGAAGTTACAGTCAGGTTTCCTTTCTCTAAATGAATCATCCATGGGTACAACAGTTCCTCTTTGGGTCTTTTCTCCCCTGCTCTCTTTCCAATTTTTCATTCTCTCCCTAGAACATAGAAGCCCAATGGAGATTTGCACAGGACTGAAGAATGCTGATTCTCTCAGGAGCCACATTTCCAGATACTTGATTGCTCCAAATGGTAGGCAGAGAAAGAAGACTATCTATATGAACTGAGCCTTGCCGAGAGCCCCAGCCCTACCCCACCTCTGTCTCAATGCCCTCTCAGGCCATGCTGGTCCAACCCTGGGCTGAAAATCCCCACACAACCACTCCACTGGGTTAGAGCACTGAAGGCAGCTTCCAAATGGCTAAGGACACCTGAGAAGACAAACAACGTACAGCTTTATCAGTTATTGTTGTATTCCTGATAATTTGTTTCTTAGGTTAGTCACAAGAGAAAGAAAGCCCTGTAGAAAGGTGGCAAAGGAAAAGCCAGCTTTAATGCATAAGTGAGCAACACTCAATGGTGTAAAAGGGAATCCAGATTAAAAGTCCATCCTCAGATTTTTCTCTCTCTTTCCTTTTTCTTAATTAGAAAACTTTGATATGTAGAGGCCGGAAAACTCCCATCTCAAAATCGAAGTAATTTCCTCTCAAAAGAAGTAGAGGACTGTATTCATCTTTGGGGTAGACTGTTCCTTTGATTTGGGATGATTGCATCAAATAAGCCCCTTCGGTGACACAAATGTAAAGAAAGTTCCCACCCATTATTGTTCTTGGGGGGAACTGTGAAGCAAGCTGAGTGCAAGTGTTTTCAACAGAGAAAATAATTATTCTGTTTGGTAAGTGGTGACAGATTTTAGCCAGATTTTCATACTTGTTTCTTTCAGGGAAATGTTTCTTTCATGGTACTGTTTGATAGAGACAACCTGTTGCTTGGTCTTGTGGATATTCAGGGTGAGTGTGTGTGAAAGTGAGTGCGTGAGTATGTGATTTTGTAGGTGTGAATGTGTGTGTGTGTGTGTGTGTACATTGTGTGAGTGTATGTGTTCTCTTGATGGCTCAAAAGGAGACAAGCTGGGTAGGATGAGAGAAAGTTCCTCCCGCTGAATAAGAGACCGTAAAAAAAACTAAACTAAGAAATCACAGAGAAACCTGGGCTGGACCATTGAGGTCCTGTATATGTAAAAGTGTTTAAGTCTGAAAACCCCAGAAAGAACTGATGTAATCTATGTGGAATCATTTTTCTGTTGGCATAAGAGGACCTGGTCACACTCCCTTGGGGGTAGGGGCTTGAGTTTCTCTCTAAGGAAGAAGATATTCTTTGTCAATCATCCCGGGAAGGGACCATTTGAGACCAGAAATGAGGTGCGAGTAGGTGAACCTTAGTTGAGCACTTTGTTCTCCTTGGGATGCCTGCAGGTATGAACGCTGAGACCTAAATAACTCTGAGCATTCAGGACATGTGAACTGACCCTTCCTCCCAAGTGGAGGGAGACTATGGGATTGGCATTAAAACATTATGAAGGGAATTTTGAGGATAGGTATGGATCTTCACTGGGTTTTGGAATGGGTCTTTGAGGGCAACATAGGTGCCTGGGTGGTGCAAACAGTTTGTGCTCAACTACTAACCTAAAGGTTAGTGGTTCAAACCCACCCAGTGGCACCATGGATGAGAGTCCTGGCGATCTGCTCCTGAAAGATTACAGCCAAGAAAACCTTATGGAGCAGTTCTACTCTAACACATGGAGTCACCATGAGTCGAAAATGACTCAACAGCAACAGGTTACGGCTATAAGTTAATGTCTAGAATGTGTTTGCCTTTGATTGCACCATTGCTATAGTTAAGTCTTGTTAAATTTTCTAGCTTACTCTCAGCTGTGCTTTGGGGGAATCTGAGCAGTGTTCCTAGGACATGCTTAGGAAAGAGCGTAAAGGAAGGAGCAGCTCCCCTCTCCCTGGCTAAGGCCTTTGTGCAAGTGAGCAATATTACTCAAGGAAGGCCAGTGGCTCTGCACAATGTGAGTACCAGTACACTGTGTCTGACACCTTGACAAAGTACTCAGAATGGATGAAATCCATGTGCATGAAGAAAGCACCCAGGCTCATAGTCACTTGGAGAGCAGTTTGAAGAGCCTAGTTCTTTCATTGGCAAGTGGGGGCAAACTCATTATTATTTGGATATTAACAAAAATGTGACCTAGTTTTGACGACAGAGGCTAATGAGGACAAGATATACAGAAAATTAGATGGTCAGATCGTTATTTTTTCTGATTATAAAATTGAAGCACGTTCATATCTGAAAAGTTAGAAAATAAAGGTACCAAAGAGACATCTCTACCAACAAGAGGTAAGCACAGTCACTGGTAACGGTTTTGTAATCTGCTTCTTTGATCAGTCATTTACTCTTGGTTAAAGGAAATACAAAACTCTTTTAAAAGACTATTTTGACCCTGCCCATAGACATCCTTTGATTGACCTCTAAGCCAAAGCGAGAAGGTCTTTTATTTAGGCATTCATCCTAATAAGGCTCCTTAATTTTTAAACAAAGATGTCAACCAACGCTATTTTTACTTTTACTCGAAAATAACACTCTAACAAACAACATAGGAAGACTGCATTCCAGGTGTTTGTGAAAGACAGTGTGAGCTTGAACTCACTACCCTCGAATATTTCTTAAAAACTCCACTGAGAGAAATATTACTGACCAAGAATGTCCTCAAGAAAGTATAGCCCAATGATTCATCTTTATGCTCCAAAGTCTATCCTAATGTGCCCACAGAACCATCTAAACTGTATCCTGTTCTTCTCATTCGACACGGTGACACAAACATTTTCTTGAGTTGTTAAATAGTTTTTGACAATACCACTTGTAATGGGTGCATGATACCCATTTGCGGAATATCTCGATTTATTTGGACATTTAGTTTAATTTTAGTTTTTCATTATTATATATAAAACAGGAATTAGCACTTTTATATACAAATCTTATACCAAGACAATTAGAGAGTGAAACAGAGACAAATGCCAGAGAATGGTTGCTACAGTGAAGGGCCCTTATCACCCAGAAGCCATATGAGAAGTGAAGCCCTTACCAAGGGGGAGCAGAGCTGCAAAAGGGAGAGGAAAGAGAAACAAGAGGAACCAAATTTTGCCCACGTCTCAAATTCTTCCAAGATCAATGTTTCCTTCAACTTATGAGGTGTCGAATACCCACTCACAGTGTCAACAAATTCTATAATCCACTGTTATTCGGTATGTTCAGGAACTACTATATTTATCTTGATTAATCATATATTCTGGCTAATGGAGAATTGCCATATGTGTTATACGCTTGTTCCTACTCTTACAAGAGTTAGAATACAATAAAGTTTACTAACACTAAAGCTAGGCTGAACCAAATTTAAGTTTTTGTCAGTAATTCTAAAGGATCATCAGAATCTGCCCATTAATTCATTCATTTCCCAAATATTCACTGAAGAACTGTAATTACGCATGACATTATATGAGGTGTTATTACGTCAACTACCTATGTCTGGCATGGGCTGCCAGAAGAACAAACAAATCTGTCCTGGAAGAAGTACAGCCAGAATCCTCCTTAGAAGCAAGGATGGCAAAACTTACCTCATGTTCTTTGGACAGGTTGTCAGGAGGGACAAGCCCCGGAGAAGGACATCATGCTTAGTAGAGGGTCAGCGAAAAAGAGGGAGATCCTCAATGAGATGAATTGACACAGTGGCTGCAACAATGAGCTCAAGTATAACAATAATTATGAGGATGGCACAGGACTGGGCAGTGTTTAGTTCTGTTGTACATAGGGTCACTCAGAGTCAGAATCAACTCGACAGCACCTAACAACAACTCATGTCCAATCACTCATATCAGGATGCATTTCATTTTGTCTGACTTTACACAGGATTTAAGAAGCCATGTCATGTAGGAGGGCAAAAGTCACAATTAATAGGCATTCCAGTCCATAAAAAAAATATTTTTAAAAAAGCTGACAGCCTACTTCATAAAATTACCAAACTTATAATCTGATTGTACTTTGTCACACTATTTAAAGAATTCATCCTTCCTCAAGCCCCTCAATTATGCTGAAATAGAGTCAATGTCTAAGTGACATTCAATATGCATTACATCAATATAGCCTATGGCAATTAATATTTTTAATGACATTATAGATATAGATATACATAAAGACACAGATATAGATATATCTCAGTTCACAAGTCCAAGCATGTAAGAAATACCACATTTCTTTATTTTTTGTAAATCAACATAATTTTGAGTCTGAGTTTCCCTTGTGAGTGGTGGGAACTGCACCTTCAGCCATTCTGGGGGTCCGCAATGTTGGCTGAGGTTCAAGGTCTTTCACAATTCCAAAGCATATGGTGTCCATTTGGGTCATTGGTCAGTAGCGGGTACTGAGACACCTTTTGTCCCGGCAGCATAGTCTCCAGACTTGCTACTGTGGTGCTTCCAAGGAGCATTTGGGTCCCGAAATATTGGGCAAAACCAGGAGCCCAAGGCCTATAATCTGTTCTTCTACCAAGTACTGACCATTTTCCCAAAGATTGCTTTTGACCTCAGGATATCGCCAGGGAGCAAGATTTAAAAAAACCCAGTTGCTATTACGTCAACTCCAAATCATGGCGACTCCATGTATGTTAGAGTAGAACTTTGCTCCATAGGGTTTTCAGTGGTTGATTTTCTGGAAGCATATCACCAGGTCTTTCTTCTGAGGTGCCTCTGGTGGACTTAAATCTCCAAACTTTCAGTTAACAGCCTAGCACGTTCACCATTTGCACCATCCTTGGTCCCTTCTTCTGGGACCCAGAGACCCTGCCCTCCTTTCCCCAAGTTCAGAGAGATTCCCTTTGGAGTCTCAGATTTCCCATGTTTTCTCAAAAATAAATTGATCCTCCTCCATGGAGCTTATTGGGTACTTGCTAAGTATAGGCACTGTTCCAAAAATTATGTGTGCATCATCTCTTTGGATTTGATCCAATCTTCACTGCAACAAATTAAACCTTATCGCCAATTTACAGATGAGGAAACAGAAGGAAGCTTACAAAGCCCAGCAAAGGTGCCTAAGATCACACAGCCAGTGAACAACCACTACAGCAGTCACTCCCTATTATTCTCAATCTTACATTTCTATACCTTCATATAACTTTCATACACGTTTTAAAGACAGAAAGATTGACAAACCAAGAATTTTTAAGTGATTTACTAAAGGACACACAATCCAATATTCTTTCTGGTTGAACACCAAAATAATTACAGGATTTAGGCTGTTTAGCACTCAAAACATAAGTGAGAGCATCACAGCAGCGGTAAGACTGTAAATTTAGAGAGATTCATTGGAAGAATAGGGACTTATGAAAAGGACCAAAAAGCTTTACTTTTAAGAAAAATTATTTGTATTTAGCAAATATCTACCAAGTGGTTCCGATGTGCAAAATTCTGTACTAAATGCTCTGAGAGATAAGAAAAAGGTACCACCCCTGTGTTACTGAGCTTACCACCCAGTGGAGGACACATACGTGAACAAGTAAATCAAGGAAATGAATAAAAACTGGGAGGAGGCATGCTGAGAGTGGCAGAGTGTGGGCTGACCGTGGACACAGGGAGCCTCAAGTTTCCAAACTGGCTTGGAGGAGTGTGGGACTCGCGGCAAACAGTGTGGGTGACCCCGCCTTCCTCCTCCTCCACCCAGGGGATGAGAATGCCGGAAGCTCCGCTGTTGCAGAAAGTAAACCTTACGGATTGCCCAGAGTTAGTGACTTGCCTAAGCCATTAAAAGCCAAAAAAAAAAAAAAAAATTATGAGTTATTTTTCATTCTTTTTCTTCCAGGATCAAGTATCAGCATTGTTACATTCAGAAACATGCCACTGTTATACACACTAAAGAAGAGCTGACCCAGCCCGGGTAGGCATAAAACAGTTGTCAGAAGCAGGAAGTCTCCCAGACTCCAGCCCCAAGCTACAGCAGAGTAAATGTGAGACACTGAACAGATTTCTAATGCATTGAGATGCCTGAACTAGCCTTCATATTTACTAGAAAAGAGACAAAGAATGTTGTCTTGACAGAGCCAAAAAGAGATTTCAGGCAGATTTTGAATACTCAGATGAGCTTTTCAAATGACATCTGAAATTTTTAAAAATCATTCCTCAGAACCTTAAAACGACTGCAAGGATTTCTTCCTCATTGCTGACTTCTTTGAGCTCCTTTCGGTTAGACCCAACAGTGCCAGGGGCTTTCCACTGCTCTAACAATTATACTGCTTATGTTCCCCCACCATTTGTTGAATTCCTTACCAAAGAGAAACAATGCAAAGAGCCCCCAGTTGCTTGGGTTTTAGGTTCTGACTGACTCCTACCGCATCTGGGCCAGGATCTGCATTTTCTTTGACTTTTCAGGAGATCCAGCAAATGAAATCCAATACTTTTGTCTGCATCTGCTGCTAAAAGCCTTTTTTCCCTGGCCATGCCACAGCTCCCCGGAGGCTCATTAACCACATTTACATTTGGCTCTTAAAATCCTAAATAGCCCATTTCACGCCTAGCAATGGTGTATTGACGAAAGAAACACTCAGCCTCAGCCAACGGTCTGTAGGAAGGCAATGAGGACTCCTTTGACTCCAGATAGCTCCCACAAAGGATTGTACATGCTGTTAAGGACTTAAAACAGAATCATGCCTGCAACAGACTCTTGTTAGAACAATACATGCACCCCAACACCATAGCTATGTACTGTCTAATGTACCCTCTCATGTGCAGAGGAATGGCAAGGGTCTAAATTTTAGTGAAAATGCACAAGAGATGTTTAAAAAAGAGAAGGAAAGGCTAAGGAGAGAAACTGGAAAGTAGAACAGAAAGGAGCACGAGTGGAAAGAAGAATCAGCACTAGATTTTAGCGTAAATCTTTACCTAAAAGTTTATGGGAAAACGTGAGGAAATAGGGTAGGAGGACTAAGAAAAGTATGTAAATAGTGTTTAGACTAGATGGAAATGAACAAACTAAGCCTAGATTATGGAAAGGTAATGAAGATACAATGGATGCTAGCAGAAATGTTGGCAGTTGGAGTTCACACAGAGAAAGAAAGGCCTGGCAGTCTATGTCCTAAACATCAGCGGTTGAAAATCCTATGGAGCACAGCTTTACAATGATATGGGGTCTCCATGAGTCAGAGACAACTCATGGCAACCAATTGTTTCTTTGTTTTTTGTTTTTTAATGAGGGAACAAAGGGCTCAAATCACCATAAGATTCAGATGGAGAAATTGAGAAAGAAACAGGAGGCCCAATGGTTAAGACTTTCTCTTTGGCACCTATACCTCACATTTAGCACCCAGAGTAAATAATATTTATTTCTGTGACTACATACCCTCACAGGGAACTCGGCACATGGAACAAAGTGTCTCCTAACTCCTTCTAAAAAAAACTCAGTACTCCGTAAGCAATAAACCCTTTTCCTCCTCCCTCTACCCCTAGTAACCACTAATAAATTTTGGTCTCTCTACATTTACCTTTTCTTATCTTTTTATATAAGTGAGATTATACAATATTTGTCCTTTTGTGATTGATTTATTTTACTCAGAGTAATATCTTCAAGCTCCATCCATATTGTAGCTTGTATCAAAACATCACTTCTCATACTGGCTGAGTAGCATTCCAGTGTATGTATGTACTACATTTTGTTTATCCATTCATCTATCGATGGGGCTTTAGGTTGTTCCCCTTTTTGGCTATTGTGAGTAGTGTTGCAATGAACACTGGCATACAAGCCTGTTTGAGTCTCTGCTTTTTAGTCTTTTGTGTACATACCTAGGAGTAGAATTGCTGGGTCATAATTTTTTTTTTTTTTATGGTAGTTCCAGGAAACCCTGGGGCATAGTGGTTAAGTGCTATGGTTTCTAACCAAAGGGTCAGCAGTTCGAATCCACCAGGCACTCCTTGGAAACTCTACGGGGCAGTTCTACTCTGTCCTGTAGGGTCACTATGAGTTGGAATCAACTTGACAGCTCTTGGTTTGGTTTTTTATGGTAGTTCCATTTTTATTTTTGAGAAACAACCACGTTGTTTTCCACAAGGGCTGTACAATTTTCCATTCCCACCAGCAATGGGTAAGCTTTCCAATTTCTCCACATCCTCACCAACTTTTGCTATTTTTCTATTTTTTTGTTTGTTTGTTTTATCTCAGCCATCATCAAATCAAAAAAACCAAACCCATTGCCATCGAGTAGATTCAAACCCATAGGGACCCTATAGGATAGAGTAGAACTGCCCCATAGAGTTTCCAAGGAGCACCTGGTGGGTTTTTTAGCAGCCGTAGCACTTAAACACTGTGCCACCAGGCTTTCCTTAGCCATCATAGTGGGAATGAAATGGTTTCTCACTGTGGTTTTGATTTGCATCTCTATGATGGTTAATGATGTTGAGCATCTTTTCATACATTTAGTGGCCATTTACAAGTCCTCTTTGGTGAAATGTCTATTCAAGTCCTTGGCCCATCTCACTATTGTGTTACAGGTAGTCCTGGACTTGCCATGGAGTTCCGTTCTGAGGACTCTGTCATAAGTTCTAACATAAGTCGAATACCTTTTTTTTGTTTGTTTTCATTATTATTGAATTTTATTACCAATATATTTATAAATTCAATCTTTAACTCTCTTTGGGGGTTGGACCATTACATATAAACTTACAGCTATATTTTACATTGTATGTAGTATGTATTACTAATGATAAGATGTACAAAAAAACCAGATGGTTGTAACTCAAATACTTCGTAAATCGGGCACTACTTAACATTTTGTCTTTTTGTTGTTCTCAAAGTTTATATATATTTTGGTTATTGGATTTTTGTTGGATATATGGTTTCCAAAGGTATTCTCCCAGTCCATAGCTTGTGTTTTCACTTTTTTTTTAAAGTCCTTTGATGAGCAAACATTTTTAATGTTTATGAGGTTACGTTTATTTATTTTGTCTTTCACCATTTGTGCTTTTGTTACTATGTTAGATAATCCATTGTTAAAAGCTAGGCCTGACAGTGTTGCCCCTGCATTTTCTTCTAAGAATTTTTTAAGACACTTTTATTATAAAGAAAGGGGGTTATGGTGGAAAAGAGACCTTTTTACTTTTCATTTTATACCTTTATGTATTTTTTAAAAAATAAGAATAATAGATGTACATGATTAAATTTCAAAGTCAATAAAGGTTATCTAGGCAGGGAGGTCATTTACATTTATCATTTCCTTCATTATGTTTTTCTGTATTAAAAAAAGGAAAACAGCAATAAAAATTTTTTCAGTGACGCCATGAGTGGAATCAGGGAAAGGGGTGTTCACTGCACCACCTTTACCTCCCTCTGCTATACGTAAGCTGATTAAAATTTTATATCCACATAACCAGGTAAACTTCACATTACAGGATAGATATGTTGCTGAAGACAAAAGCATAAATCAACCTTTTGCCCACTGAACATTATTTTGAATGTATCAAGAGCGTTTGCTATTTACAGAAACATTTCACGGAATCCTCCCGTAAAGGTGAATGATCTGGTTTTGCGTATGTAAAGCTGTGGTTTGTGACTCTGTTTAAAACGAAGCTCGCGTGTGGAGTATAGAGAATTGATTATGAACCAGACCAGCTAGCTTGTAATCATAGTTTTGCCGCTTATGACATATATGTGCTTGGCCAAGGTATTCAACTTTTGTGACACTGTTTCTCATCTATAAAATGGACATAATAATAGCAACTGTGAGTCGGAATCAACTCGATGGCAATGGGTTTGGTTTTTGGTTTTTCATCAAATTCATGTGAGGATTAAATAACATAATCTAGTTAAATCACTTGCTAGCCTGGCACACAATCAATCACACAAACAATCGGTGTTAGCTATTATCATTAGTATTACTATTACTGTCAAGCTTACAATAGCTATTAGTATTACAGCAACGTGAAGACTACAAATCAGCCTTCTTCCTCCAGCTGGAAGGCAAGCTTTTGAGGGTAAGACTGGTCTCAATCTCAGCTCTATGTCAACTCCATTGCCAAAACGAAGATACTGGCAATTGAATGACACAACTGCATTAAAAATGACCACAGAAAATCTTAATTAGATTTAACTAACACCTCTGATACCCAACACTGTGCCTGACATTGAGTAAGGGCCTAATAATGAATGAATGAATGAGTGAATGAATCCACATAAATGTGGGGTACTCCCATGGGTGCCTAAGAGATGAACGTCTGACTTACGGACAACCAGTACTTAAGAACCGACGGCCATAAAGCCTATTCGATTACAAATTTAAGTAAAATACCATGGTTTGTAATAATGCATGCACACACTACATTGTGACACTCATGAAAACACTGCGCTGTTTGGAAGTGTTTCTTAAGTGTTTTAAATATATAGAAAGGTAAAATATATACTATATACTAAGACAAACATTTGACTAACTGACTCTAAATAAGGACTGTAAGTGCCTAAACAAATAATTTCTTTTGTAAGGATCAGCACAAAGCTAGTTCCTACTAGGTGGAGGTTAAAGATGTCCCAAATGTCCAACTTTTCCAAACTGCTGTACCACTCCATCATCTCTCCTGAGCACTCTCCCTCCCATCTTTGGGTTCCCTAATTCTCTGCATCGTCTCACAGAACTGACCAACTGTATAAAGGAAATGGTGGTTGTGGAGGCTGGCAACTCCAAAATTCATGGGTCAGGTATAGGTTTCTCCCAACCTGTGTGGCTGCAGGAGCTAATGAACCCAAGCTGGCAGTTCGGTCCACAGGCTGCTGGCTCACAAGGCTGTGGAAGCTGACAAATCAAGTCAGATGATACGGCTCCGGTCCAAGGGGCTGTGGAGGCCAGTTAATCCCAGAATCAGCAGGTCAGGCAGCAGGCCTCTGAGGAGGTCAATTGATTACAAACCGGATGTGGAATCCAGATGCAGAGAGAGAGAGCCTTGCCAGGACATACACATATATCTTAGATGCAGGCCACACCCCAGGAAAGAGTATAAGGGTAAGGCTTGAGTCAGCTCTCCTACAAGGCTGTGACCCAAGACACACCTTATATCAGTCCTGCCCCATCAACATGCAGAGGTCAGGATCCACAACACATAAAATGGAGGACGACAACACAATACGGGGAATCATGGCCCAGCCAAGTTGACACATGACCCCAACCATCCCAGGTTCCATATACCTTTTTCACATAGTCCCACTCAATCTTTGTGTGTAAGCCACGAAGACCATGGCTAGAAGGGCCAAATAAAGTAATTCTTTGCACCACAGTACCTGTTCCAACTTATCTACAAATTCAACTTAAACACAGACTTAGGAATGGACCTCGTTCATAACCCAGGACTGCCTGTATATTCATATAATTAAGTCCTAATTTTATCTTTCTTAACAAGGCCTTTAGGAAATTGGGGGCCATCAAAGCTCTGGCTAAGGGAAGAAAGGCAAAAGCATAATTAGCAAGCCAAAAAGGGTTGATGTTTTCAGTGAGGTTTATGTCTTGTTAAAAGGAAACAATTTGTAAAATCCTCACTAAACACACCTCATCCGTCACTCTCGCAAGCCCTGCTCTCCCCAGAGCTCTCAGAGTGGCTGCCCCCCCCCTTAATTTTTCCACATTGAGCTAATAGACTTTAAGTGTTCTCCAACTGAGAGTGAAACCAGGCCTTTGAAATTGACCTCCCCCACTGATATCTGCTACCAAGGGGTCTCTCCACCCAAAGCATGTGTTTTACAAGATATGCCCCCAAATCTAGCAATTCCCACAGCAATAAAGGCTTGAGCTGCCAAGGCCACAATTTCCACATTAGTTGAAATTACCAGGCCCTTGTTACTTTTATTGAGGCTGATTGCTACTGCCCTGGGCATGGGGGTTGGAAGAATGGGTGTGAATGGGTGTGTGTGGGTGTGGGTGTGTGTATATGTAAATCAGTAAGATTTCTAGTTACCATTCTTCTTAAGGTATATTCTTCATGTGGTTAATTTTTAACTGAAAACAATGCCACTAGTTAGAGAGTATCTGGGTTTTGGAGCAGATGGGGAGTAGAACTTGAGTGGGAAGAACCAGGCTCAGCGCAGACCACAGCCCCTCCCATTGAGGTAGAGAACTGTGGGAGGCAAATGACACGGGTTAGTTCATGGACCCTCTCTCAATCCTTGTGATATACCCATTTTACAGAGGAGGCAGCTGAAGCTTAGAAGGGGGCAAAAACTTCTCCACAGACTCACAACCTATGACAACCAGGGTTTGACCCCAACCCTTGCTCCCTCTTCTTCTCCTCATTACGATATCAGTGTTTTTGTTGTTGTTGTTGTTGTTGTTAGTTGCCATGGAGTCATCTCTGACTCTGGGCCACCTTATGTACGACAAAATGAAACATTGCCCAGTCCTGCACCATTCTCACAATTGTTGGTATGTCTGAGCCGGGAGTTGCAGCTGCCATGTCAGTCCACCTCATGGAGGATTTCCCTGTTTTCGCTGACACTCCACTTTACCAAACATGATGTCCTTTTCTAGTGATTGCTCCTTCCTGATGATGTGTCCAAAGTAAGTGAGAAGAAATCTTGCCAACCTGTCTTCTAAGGAGCACTCTGGCTTATTCCTTTGATACTTATTTGGTCCTCCTTCTGGCAGTCCACGGTATATTCAATATTCTTTGCCAACACCACAATTCCAATGTGTCAATTGTCCAGCTTTCACATGCATAAGAGGCAATTGAAAAGATCATGGCTTGGGTCAGTCTCACCTTCTCACCTTATGTTCCCTACCTTCAAAGACCATGAAATGCAGCCTCCATGTTAAGATGCAAAAACAAAAAGATAATCTGAGTTTACGTTAGAAACCTGTTTCTTTGACTTACTAGCTGTGTGACTTTGGGGCAAATTACTTAACTGTGCTGAGTCTCAGTTTCCTCATCTGTAAAACAGGGATGTAATTATACCCACTTCATAGCAATATTGAGAGGATTAAATGAGGTAATCCTTGAAAAAAAGCTAGAGCTGTCGTTGTTGTATAGATTTTGATAAATGTAAACTACGGTCATATTTTTGCTTTTGCATCTCAACCTGGAAGCTGCGTGTTATGTCCTTTGAAGGTAGGGTGAAGGAGCCCTGGTGTTACAGTGGTTAAAGCACCCAGCTGCTAACAGAAAAGTCAGCGGTTTGAACCCACCAGCTGCTCTGCAGACGAAAGATGTGGCAGTCTGCTTCCATAAAGATTTATAGCTTTGGAAAACCTATGGGGCAATTCTACCCTGTCCGATACGGTCACTATGAGTGGGAATCGACTAGACGGCGGTGGGTTTGGTTTTTTGGTTTAATGTTGGAACCAATACTCTTAACCACTATACCATGCTGCCTGCCATAACCCAACTGTGAAAGATATCCTCCAGCAAACTCTCTCAAAGACATATTTTTTATTGTTTGTTCATTCTTTTTTCTTTAACAAACACAAAATCATACCCTACTGTCTATACCAGCAACTAAGCAATTTTGGACCAAAAAAATAAAACCCCAAAACAAAAAGTCCCCTTTGGCACAGACCACTAGGATCCAATTCCTGATTATGGTAATGATTATCTGCACATACATTATCTGAGAAGCCTGAACTTGCTGTTACACCAAGTTGACATTCTGAAGTAGAAGCCATCCAAAGCTCCTATAAAATATCTGGAAGCAAGTCATACATAGAATTATCAAATGTCCCAGCAGAAAAAGTCCTGATGGGTCCAACCACCACATTTTATAGTGATTAACTGAAGGCTCAGCGTCAACGACTCAGCTGAAGTCACGTGGCTAATTATGGCAGAAGCAAGAGGAGAGCACAGGGCTCGTGGTCCATAGCCCGCAGCCTGCTGGTCTTCTGTCTGTCTGTGCCAGATATGCACAGGGGTGTTCCTGATAATTTGCATTAGTTTGGACACAAAAAGTTGGTGGGTACATCCATTCAGGGGCATAGACATGCTCCAAGACAAGTGGCCTCCCACCTCACATGCTTTCTGAAATATCTTGGTTAATGGGCAAAGCCAAGAAACATCAGACTGGGTAGCTCCAACATTCCAGTGCCAGCATTTTACGCTCAGTCCCAGGAGACTACTTTCACTCTAGAATCCTCGTCTATAAATGACACCTTAACAGCACTTCCTTTCTTCGTTCCTTTCAGTTTGACAATTCAGATATGAAAACATTTGCCAATGATAAGTGTAAAGTAAAAGACTCCAAAGAGAAAAATTACATAGGTTCACCTCGGAGAATATTGTTCTCTTCAATTAGACCCAGTTGGCAGCGTCTGATCAGGAGACTGAGCTGAGCAAATACTCTTAAGCATCACGCTCGGAGATTTCCCAGGTCAGGGCAGGGGGAAGAAGCAGACTGCTTCTTCCTTGATTATCCATAGCAAGTAGGTTGTGGCCTGTAGCAATTTCAATGTCCACCTTTATGACGAATTCTCTTACCCTAGTGGCTTTTCCATCAAGAATTGAGCTTGTTTAAACAAATCAATAATTGAAAGCTCTAGTGTGGAATACAATAGAACTCTACTTAATGGTCACTTGATAGATTAATTTAGATAAAAAGGCCTTTCTGTACAGTTCTCTTCTGAGAAGCTAAAATCACAATCTCATCTAACCTAACTTTCTGAATTCAATCCTGTTGGAGCCAGGATGACAGGTATATTTACGTTCAGGTAGTAAACTGGGAAGATTCAGGCAACTAGGGTCAGCCTGAGTTTTAATCTTCTGACACCAGCTTATTAATGCTTTTTCTACTTTCCCACTTGAGAGTGAGCAACTTATTCCTGGGTAGATAGGATGTATTTACCTATCACCTGTGGGGCACTGGTGGTTTAGTGGCAGAATTCTCACCATCCATGCAGGAGATCTGGGTTCAAATTCTGACCAATGCACCTCATGTGCAGCCACCTTCCGTCTGTCATGCCTTGCATGTTGCTGTGATGCGGAACAGGTTTCAGCAGAGCTTCCAGACTAGAGAGGCTAGGAAGAAAGGCCTGGCAATTTACTTTCAAAAATCAGCCAATGAAAACTCAATGGATCACAATGTCCTAGTCTCCAACCAATTATGGAGATGGCACAAGACCAGGCACAGTTTAGTTCCATCGTGCTTCAGGTCCCCAAGAGTCAGGGGCTAACTAGATGGCAGCTAACAACAACTTATCCCCTGGCTGTCCAAAAGTGCTCTCCGTGTCAGAAATTCTCTCCTTGACCTCCTCCCTCTGAAGAATTCTTTTGAGCTCCAAAGCGTAGCCTCCCAAGGCAGCCTGACACTCCCATGACTCTCAAATCATTCCTCTAGCACTGATGGGTCCATCCTGCCCCCAGTAGGATGACGATGGGGAGAAGGTGTGAGGGGAAGCCAGGGACTGATTGGGTAGGAGCAGCTAAAAATACTAGGAATAGGGATAGTGCCCAAAGACAGTACCTGGAGTGAAAAACCAAATCTGCATTTGTCCAAGGGGCCAGCACAGGATTAAAAACAGAGCTACAATCAAAGATCAAGAACCAGGTCAATGGAGAAAAATAAAAAGCAGAAAAGAGCAGCAAGTGGAAACAAAGGGGTAAGCCAAGCTGGGGGTTGGTGCTAGTGCCTGTACACAGGCTGTGCAGGGTAAAGCTCAGTTTAATAGTGTTAGCTGCAGGTGTGAGGGGGGCTTTTTGGTGGAGCGAGATGGGGCATTGGGCTTGTGTTAAGGGCAAGAGATTGTCTTAGCTTAAAGGTACAGCAAACAATACCAAAAAAAAAAAAAAACCAAACCCACTGCCGTCAAGTCAATGCCAACTCATAGCGACCCTATAGGACAGAGTAGAACTCCCCATAGAGTCAGCAAACAATAGGGAGTGTTTTTCCTATTGCATCATGTTTTTCCCTGCCACTTAAAATGAGGGAGTGCTCTTGTTTACTTCTCTGTTCCTCACATCTGAACAATGTTGTTATGGATTAAATTGTACTCCTGCTCCCCCCAAAAAAATATGTGTTGAAATCCTGACCTCTGTACCTGTGGTCGCTATGAGTCGGAATCGACTCGATGGCAGTGGGTTTTTGGTATCTGTGGATGTAACCCTGTTTGGAAATGGAGTTTTCTTTATGTTAATAAGATCATACCCTAGCGGATCCCAAATCTAATCACTTATGAGTTATAAAAAGAGCAGATTAGACATAGAGATACACACACGGGGAAGATAGACACCATAGGAAGATTGGCTACAAGCCAAGGAACCAAGGAATGCCCAGGAGTACCTGCAAAGAAAGAATCAACACATTCAAGAGCCTGATTTGGACTTTTAGCCTTCAGAACTGTGAGAAAATAAATTTCTGTTCTTTAAAGCCACCCACTTATGGTATTTCTAGTACAGCAGCACTAAGTAACTAAGACAAATGCCTACCAGGTAGTAGGTGCTCAGAAAATGTATTAGTGTGTTTTGTCCAACTTCCCAATACAAGAGCTCTTTCCAAACAAGGTAACCCTGAAAGGTGCTCCTAGGTCTCCACCTGAGGCTTTTGCATGAATTCAGGTAAGGCAACTCTTTTCTCCCAAGTAGTCCTTTCCATTGTTGGGCAGCTCTAGCTATCAGAAGAGCCTTTCATACGTTGTGCATCCCTGTAGCATTCACACTTGAGTTTTTGCTCTGTCCTCTGGAGCCATACAACATAATTCTCCCCCTTATCCTTTTCCACATGGCAATGCCCACCTCACAGACAGATGCCTGTGGGATGTACCTAGAGAAATCCTCTGAAGCTGACATGATCTTGTAATCTCCTTTCTTCAAAGAGATGAATTTGGAATAATGTATGTTCCTTAGATGCAAGGATGGGGAGACATTGACTTGCTTACTTTGGACATATCATCAGGAAAGACCAATTGCTAGAAAAGAACATCATCTTTAGTAAATTGGAGGACCAACAAAAAAGACAGAAAACCTCAGTGAGCTGGACTGACACAACAGCTACAACAATGGACTCAAGCATAGCAAAGATCATGAAGACAGCACAGGAATGGGCAACGTTACAGGAATGGGCAATGTCACAGGAATGGGCAATGTTACAGGAATGGGCAATGTTACAGGAATGGGCAATGTCACAGGAATGGGCAATGTCACAGGAATGGGCAACGTTACAGGAATGGGCAATGTTACGGGAATGGGCAATGTCACAGGAATGGGCAACGTTTCATTCTGTTATACGTAAGGTTGCCCTGAGGCGGAGCTGACTGGACAACTAATAACAATCTGTGAAAACCATGATGGAACCTTATCTCCTGCTGGTACTGTCCTCCTCAGACCCTGCCCTTCACCTAGGCTGACCATCCCTGCCAGGCCCTCTCTCAGGGTCCATTCAAAAGCTGCTCTCTCTCCCTGGAGTCCTTCTGCCAAGTAAATTTTTTTCCAGTAGCAGTACAAATGTCATTTCCCTCAGGAAGCCCTTCCTGAGGCCCCATGCTTCAGTAGGTCCCCCTGATTTGTCTAACATCACCTCTTTTGTAATATGTTTCACAATGCAATTTAAATAATCAATTGTGGAAGCAGTTATTTAACACCGTATCCTCCACTATAATTGACAATGGGTTTGGTTTTTTTGGTTCCTCCACTATAATGTAAACTTTATGTCTGTCTTAGTCATCTTTGTACGTCCATCTAATCCCTGGCTTGTTTTATTAGGTACTTAAACATTTTTTATTGAATTGAATTGAAAATTTCTCAGATTTTTCCAAAAGATCAACATCAGGTTCATAGTTCTATAGTTTATGACTTCCAATAAATGATATTGGCCCCAAAGCAATTTATCAAATGCTCAGCTTTCAGCAGAAGAAAAGGTCAGCGGTGGAATTTGCCCACAACACTGCCATGTATAGCCTCCGCATCAGTTACTACAGCAGCATTCACACTTTTCACCTGGCTGGGCTACTTACAGTAACCTGCCCCTCCACCCCCCAAATCACTTGTGTTTGCTCTCCTTTTATGTTCAGTAATGTTCCCACTGCCTTTATATGCTTCGATTATGTAGATGTCCATACATATCTGAAGCTTTGAAGCATGCCCATTGTCATGGATTGAATTATGTCCCCCCCCCAAAAATGTGTGTATCAGTTTGGCTGGGCCATGATTCCCAGTATTGTGTGATTTTCCTGTGTTGTGAATCTGGCCTCTATGATGATAATGAGGGAGGATGGGTGGCAGTTGTGTTAGTGAGGCAGGACTCAATCTACAAGGCTGGATTGTGTCTTGAGGCAATCTCTTGATATATAAAAGAAAGAAGCAAGCAGAGAGACTGGTGGACCTCATACCACCAAGAAAATTATGCCAAGAGCAGAGCGTGTCCTTTGGACGCGGGGTCTCTTTGCAGAGAAGCTCCTATTCTGGGGGAAGATTGATGAGAAGGCCAACAGAGAGAGAGAAAGCCTTCTCCTGGAGCTGACACTCTGAACTTGGACTTTTAGCCTACTTTACTGTGAGAAAATAAACTTCTCTTTGTTAAAGCCATCCATCTGTGGTATTTCTGTTACAGCAGCATTAGATAAGTAAGACACTCATCATTTCTATTTTACGTGCTTCCTCTGAACAAGACAAATCTTTGCCTGTTGTTCTAAAGTCTAGCTCACAAAGTCCCAGTGTTTTCTGTATCATTGGATTTAGTTCCCAGTGTTAAAACTCCAGGTTGACTTTATTTATTACCTACAATCTGTATATAATCTGAGATCATAAACATAGTTCTCAAACATCTCCCCTGTTATTTTCTTCAGTAAATTACTAGGCACCTTCCTCATTACTGTTGTTTCTCTGCCATACTGGCTGTCTTCCATAATGTCTTGTTTATAGGCCTTTTCCTAACTCCCCCTCAAATTTCAGTTTCAAGCTTTCTTAATTAGATTGGTTGAATCTTCTTGCCTTTTTACCTTATTCTTTACATTTTTGAGTATTTTTAATGCATACTTTGCCCCCGGTCATTTTGCTTTCATGAGCCACATTCTAGAAAACTCAATATTTGATAACTATCTCTGGAGTTAGATGACTTCTTCTCAGATTTTCATAATTATGACCATTCCCTTAGAAGAATTGAAAATGCCATCCATGTTTAGGAGTTCTTGATATTCCTGATCCTGATTTTTATACACATTGGAGAAATTTTTGGATGGAGAAGTGCACAAAAGTGTGGGTGGAGGCCACCAGCACAGAGATGGAGGCTTGTTGAGTCTCTTG